>NW_015150657.1:252192-279905 GCF_000732505.1 Cyprinodon variegatus
TACATTTAAGTAGTCATATTATTTTATTACAGAGAAAAAAAAAACAACAAGAATTAGTAGGTTTTTTTTTTTTTATTATTCAAGGTATATATCCCTATTGTCAATACTTTGAATCCCATACCTTGTAGTAATGCTGTTTTGCAACACTTGAAGTAGCTTTTTGCTATAACATCTTTGCAGGTTTGAGCAAAAAGAGAGAGAGTGTAAATGTGTTTACTTTTAAGATTAGATCTTTTAAGATCTAACTGGTTCTCTTTTCTATTAGCTAATTATGCTGATAAATAAAGATTTACGTTTTTAAGTCCAGTCCAATATTCTAATCCTTAAAAAAAAATACTTCTCCTTTGTTAGGCTTTTACACATTTTGATCAGGGTAACAAGTAAATGTTGCAACATTGCATAAACAATGATTCAGAACCTGTAATTAGCAAATAATATGGCATAGGGATCTAAAGCCATAACATTTAATCACTCTGACAACAACAGACAAAACAATAGAATTATTCATTAAAGATCCATATGATTTATGTCAAGCCAAATTCATAATAGGAATGCAACTGTCTTAATCCATCCATCTGTCTTCTCTCGCTTATTTAGTCAGAACCACGGTGGGGCTGTTGCCTATCTCCAGCAGTGTATGGGCAATTGGGGGGGTACACCCTGGACAGGTCATTAAGTCTTTTACAGGGCAATACACAAAGACAAGCAACCATGCACACAAAATTCAATTCAAAAATACTTTATTAATCTCAAAGGGAAATTAAATGTTGCAGTTACTCATACATTATTTTTTTAAACAGGTGTTGATAGCTGTAGGCAGGAAGGATCTTCTGTAGCAGCATGTCTTTCACCAGATCTGGAGAAGCCTCTTACTGAATATACTCAGCTGTTTTTTTACAAATCTTCTAAGGTGGATGCTCGCTGTTGTCCATAATTTAACTTTATGAAGAATCCTTCTTTGTGAAATAATCTCCAGAGGATCTATAGCAGTTCGTATAATAGAACTGGCCTTCTTCATTAGCTTGTTGAGCTTTTTTAAGTCAATAGCTCTAATGCTGTTACCTCAGCAGAGCATGGAAGAAGAGATCACACTTTCCACAACAGACTTAAAGAAGATACAGTATATAGCATCTTGCTGCAAATGCTGAAGGACCTAGGCTTCCTTAGGAAATACAATCTGCTCTGTCCCTTCTTGTAGATGGCTTCCCAGTTGTCTCTCCAGTCAAGTTTGTTGTCCAAGTGAACTCCTCAACCATCTCCAATTCGTCTCCCATAATGTATAGGTTTGAACTTGTTCCTGTATGCTCTGAAAGCTTCAGTCATCTCCCTTTTTTTGTTGACATTTAGGATCAAATGATTGTTTCCACACCATGCCACAAAGCGGTGCACCAGTGCTGTACTCCGCTTCTTGTCCATCTTCGATGTATCCAATGATTGCAGAGTCATCTGAGTATTTCTGCAGATGACAGGACTCTATCTGGTACTGGAAGTCAGACATTTACAGAGTAAAATGAATGGAGAGAGTATGTTCCTATTTTGTCAGGTAGTCTTTGATCCAGGCGTTTATTGACTCAGAAGGAGGCTTCTGAGTCTTTTATTTCTCACAAAGTAAGTCAGGCTGAATTGTATTAAATAAACTGGAGAAATGAAGAACTTGATCTTCACAGTACTGTATGACTTGTCCAAATGACAGTGGGATTGTTGAAGTAGGTGTATGATAGCATCATCAATTCCAACTCCACAGCGATAAGCAAAATTCAGGGGGTCCTGATAGTTGCTTGTTTGCTTCCTGAGGTGGCCCAACAGAAGTGTTGCCAGGACCTTCAGGATACAGGATGTCAGAGTAACTAATCTATAGTCACTGGGGACTGTTGGCTGAGTCTTCCTTGGCTGTGAAACAAGGCAGGAGATCCTCCACATCACTGGAAATGTCTCCAGAGTCAGACTAATGTTAAAGAGGTGCTGTAGAATCCCACAGAACTACTCTGCAGAGGGGAACAGCATCTTCTGATTAGGTAGATAACAAACTAATAGAAGCAGGAGAGTCAATGGCAGAGGAGGGCAGGATGTCCTTGTGACTGTTGGCAGGAGAAAAAGATGCTGAGCCTGTTGCTGAACTGAATCTGTTGAAGAATGTATTCAGTTCATTGGCTCTGTTCAGAATTCCATCTGTCGGATCATCCTTCTGCTTGAAGTCTGTGATCTTCTCCATCCCTGACCACACATGTCTGATGTTTTTCTTCTGTAGCTTGTTTTCCAGCCCTTTCCTGTATGCGTCCTTGCTTTCTCTTATCTTGATCTTAAGTTATTTCTGTATACTTCTTATTAATTCCCTGTCTCCCTTCTTAAAGGTTTTCCTTTTCTTGTAGAGCAAAGCTTCAAAGCCCGTGTGATCCATGTTTTATTATTTGGGAAGCATTTCATTGTTCTGGTAGGGATAGTGTTAGCTACACAGAAGTTTATGTAGTCAGTCACACACTCAGTCATTCCATTGAATTTCCTCACCACAGTGCATCCCAGTCTGTAGCCTCAAAAGAACCTTGCAGGGCTTCTTCAGCTTCCTTTGATTATCGTCTTACAGTTCTTTATAATGCAGATTATCTGATTTCCCAAGAGTAGATCTTACTTGATAGACGATGTAGGAGTCCTTAACATTTGCATAAAACAAGTCCAATGTTTTTTTTTCTCTGGTGCAGCAGCTGACAAACTGTTGGGAGTGTTGGCAGTGTGAGTGAGACGCAATTAAAATAACCAGTTATTTCCACCAATGCATTTGGCTGTTGTGTCTCAGGCTTAGCAACAATGGAACTGACCATATCTCATTCAGTGTCAGCAACGGCAGAAGGTGGAATATAAACAGTTCCTAAAAAAACACTGCTGAAATCTCTAGGCAAGAGATGCTTGAGTCCGAGATGTGATAATGTTGCATTGCCAATCTTCTGGCTGGGTCCTTGCTAGGGTGTGGAGTTCTTCTAACTCGTTTCCTAAAGATCTCAAATTGCCCATTATGATTGATGAAGGAGATGGTTTAAATTTCTTCTTCCTCACTCTTCTCCTTGCTCCTGCTCGGCATCCCTGGGTGCCTCCTTTTCAAATTAGTACGTCCTTGAGAAAGTGGTTGAAGTATTATTTCACCTTTACAGATCTTAAAGAGCTTCTCATGGGTGTAAAAAATCAACTTGCTATGATTGCTGTGGTTAACTATCATAACAAGAGGACAAAACTATCAGTGAAAATTCATCCAGTGTCACAGCATTCATCAACAGAGGCAAAAAAAATCAGAAAAAGAAACTCTGATCCACAAATGGAAGGATTCAACTTCACTTAAAAAAGAATATCAGAGTCAAGCTATCAGAGCAACTCCAACATGCAGCAACCTTAAGCAGCGCAATTCTAGAATTTTGAGCAAATTTTAGAGATGCCAAATAACCTACAGGTATGTTTTTGGACTGTAGGAGGAAGCCAGAGTACCAGGAGTGAACCCACGCATGCACGGGGAGAATATGCAAACTCCATGCAGAAAGACCTTTGGCTGGGAATCAAACCAAGAACCCTCTTGCTGCACAGCAACAGTGCTACAAACTGCAGCAATGTCCTGCCCATGTCTAAATCAGTATATGTAAATAGTATTTCAGCTATAAAAATCTAATTATATTCTTTCTGCGTTACTTTAGTTTTAAAGAAATTGCCATTTCTGTTTTGCAGTTTTTGACTGTATTAGAGCTACAAATATATTTAAAAGTAGTATTTTAAAAGACTGACTTGCTCATTATATAAAAACAAAAATATGTCTCTTAAAGCAAAACTTTTCCATGCTTGGTATTAGGGGAAAGGATATTAACAAGCTTTTTCATGCCTTTTAGTTGTATTGTTTGCTTTGTTTTGTTTCTCTTTCTTTTCTTAGTGGTTAATCCAATGAGATCAAGCATTGGGTCACCTTGACTTGCCAAATTCTGATATTTCCTCTCTATTGTTTATTGGTTGACCTTGGACCCGTGTAGAATCTCTGAGAACAAGTAATCTTCAGTCAGCTTTCTTTTCCCAGTGTTCTTGTAGTCCCTGGAAATAATATTGTATAAAACGTTTGCATTGTTTCACATAAAGAGAAAGTATATCAGTCTTATACAGTAAAGATATATCACTAAATTGATATATTATTCAAATGTCAACCACAGTTTAACACTGTTGACTAATCCAGCACAGCCCAATTTGAGTTTGATGTTATATAATGCAATATATTTGGATATAGTTAGAGTTAAATTTCAACTAAATCAGACTAGTTTATGTATTTTTTATATCATTTAACTGACATCAAAGTCCTTTCCCTCTGATTTTTTTTTTTCCAAAACTGAATTTTAATATTAAAAGTACTTACAAATGTAGTATGTAGTTTTAGAAAAGGTCTTCTATGTCTCGTACATTAGAATGACGTATCTTTCCACTGCAAAGCTTTGAAAACTGATGCATGCATCTAATCAAAAAACTGCATCCTGTCAGAACACCAATGTACTCGCATCCTACACATGTCCACGAATAACAAATCGATTAAATTACATTAATCTCATAAGCATACTTTTTGCTAAAGTTTAAATTAGTGTTTTGCTTTTTGTGTTTTTTTAAATACATTTAGCTATTTCTAAAAGTTTTTTTGCATGCATCTACAGATTGATAAGTGAGGGCCATATTGACCTGGTTGTCAATTTGCCCAATAACAACACACGCCATCTGCACGATAACTTCCTGATACGAAGAATGGCAGTTGACCATGGTGTTCCCCTCATTACAAATTTTCAGGTCAGTTTAATGGATTTAACCACAGAATGGACATTTTTAAAATTTGGTTGGTTTTGTCTCATGGTTTTCAAGGAATTACACTTTTTTTGTTTTATAGGTGGTGAAGTTGTTCGCTGAAGCCATTGGTTATGCAGGTGATCTTGACACAACAAGCCTGTTTCATTACCGACAGAAGAAAGGCCAACGAAAACAAGCCAGTCACAAAGGATAGATTTGCCTTCTCATCTTATAAATACTTTAAAATATATAGACAGTGGTGTCAAAAGTACACACATTTGTTACTTCAGTAGAAGTATAGATACTGAAGTTGAAAAACAGTCAATCAACTTAACCTCTTTACTCAAGTAAAAGTGAAAACGTTTTTTTTAGTTTAGTTCGTTTTTTAAGTCAAGTTTTCACTAATGCTTTCAGAATGCCTGAAAGTTAAAATTTAGAAACACGCTCAAACAGACTTTAGGCCTACAGACATTTTTAAGAAAAGGCCATCATTGCTTTTTAATTCTACACTTTTTACTATGAAAGAAATATTGGTGGATAAAGTGTTTATCTATTTTTTTTTTTTATCAAAAACTCCTTTCTTTTTTTTAAGGAAGTCAAATATCATGGTTGAGTAATATACTGTGCTATTTTTTTATTTTTTTTGTTGTTAAACATGGCACTCCACAAGCTAGTAAGGCAAATTAATTCAGTTCATAGAGGTATAAACAAATATTCAATCAAGCACATGATTCATTCATAGATGCCTCTCTAGGATCTATGAATCTGGACATCATTCAAGAACAAAATATTAACCACTCAAGTCTTAAAGGTGCATATTTTTCCTCTTGTGTTTTGGCTAAAGTATCTTATTAAGCATTTTGTTTTAAGACTTAAATGTAATTCTACTTTACATATTATTTAATATCCTATCTGAGCTTTTAATATAATTGTTCAAATGTTAGCTTAATATTTGATTGTGGATTATTGTTTCACACTAACACAGTCATTTGATTTTGAGGACAAACTGACATTAATATTTAGGGGTGGACTGTATACATAATATTTGTTATACCCTTTCTTTAAGTTTTTTTGTGTGTGTTGTAACCACACACAAAACACATTTAACTTAAAGGAGAAGTTCGGTTTTTTACACTTTAAGCCCATTTTCTGTAGTGTCCAGGATGAAATCTAATGATCGACACCAAAAGTTTGACAATTGCTCCTGTCTCTGCTTTTTGGCTCATTTAGAATCACCCCCTGGCTGCTTTAGAATGGCTTGCATAGAGCATGTCCGATAATGTCCTTAAAACAACCTTAAACGTTCTTTTTTTAAAATATGCTACTCACCGGGTCGTCAGCGCTGTTCAATGACGTTCCAAAAAAAGTTTCGTGAAGAAAAAACGTTCCTGTAGTGTTTTATTTAGCATTTTGTAAATCCCATTGAGTTCTGTAGGAATAGTCAATATTCCACTGCCACCGGAAACGGAAATGGGGCCTGTTTACACAGTTGTAGTCTTTTCGCTTCACTCTGTGTACTCCGACGTCGAGGTGCTAACGTCTCTGTTAAACACTTTAAAAAACTCTGAAAATGGAATACGAAAGGTGGATTCTTGATTCTCGACGTCGGAGTACACAGAGTGAAGCGAAAAGATCATTCGATTTCATCCTGGACACTACAGAAAATGGGCTTAAAGTGTAAAAAACCGAACTTCTCCTTTAAGACTATAACGTTCTGATAACCTTACCTATTTTTTTTTTTTTCACTCTGAGGTATACACTTTCCTTTATCAACAAATGTCTGTCACAGGCTTAAATCTCTGTATTTTAACACTTATAAAATAGATGTCCTTTGCATATTAGATCTAATGACTTTCTGAAGTTCACCTGTATGAATGAAGATGAATTAAATATGAATCAAAATTTATACAAAGAAGTCGCTACTATTTTGTTATTCCATCAATATCTTATTTTTATATATCCATCCGCTATTTGGTTTTGAATAATTATACTTTATCCGACAGATTGTGAATTCAACAGGTACTACTTTACTACAAATGAAAGTAATAACCACTTTTCTATTTTCATTCTGAGTTTACAGGTACTGTAATAGGAATGTGACAGAAAATCTCCCTTTTGTGTCTGTTTGTCAAAATATTTGTTAATAATAAAAGGCTGATCAACAGTGGCATCCCTAATGACTGAAGATCATTGTCTGTGTGGTAATGACTGGGATTTTCTGCAGCCCAGTACTGCAGTTCACAATGCCTGACAAAGGACTTCTTCCAGCAAAATATGCATTTTTTACATGTTTTCTTTTTTTCTCCTGATCTAACTCCATTCTAAAACCCGTTTGGGTTGAATGATAAGGAAAGTTTAAAAATGGACATCAGTTCCAGACAGCGCATGCCCTCAGTGAAACCATCTTCACCACTTTGAGTAATATTTCCTCTAGCATCCTTTAAACTGTAATTTAATAAAATAGAAAGTAATCTGAGTGCACAGATAGGAGATCATGCACACAGATTGGAAATTTAAACTGCACAGTTTAGTAAAGTATTAGCATACATTTCCAACAGCCTTTTTTCACTCACAGACATTGGATGGGCTCAACTTTGAATTTAGTAACTGAATCAGTCAGCCTTTAAATATATTCTGATGTATGCACATTACATTTACCTGCATTTATATCTCTATGAGTACATCACAACTATTTTCTTATAATTAGAAGATTTAAGCTCATTTTGAGGTTATCATAATGCAGATGTCTGAGAAATACATTTAGGAAAGTTTCATTGTAGCCTCACTACAGTATGTCTTCCTTGTCTTCAGTGTTTTGTGTAGCCTTGTTCAAAATCTAAACACATTACACATTTTCAGTTTCACACAGCCCTCAACTCAAAATCTGATCTCTTACAGCAACAGAACTTCCCGAGCCTAAAGTAAGCCCAACAATATTTCCATTATCTGACCCTAAAACTGAATGTTCTTGTCATAAAAATGGCATAAGTTATATTCTGTAATATTATATATATTATATTTCTGTTGCTAGTCTTAGTGTCACTGAAGGTCTCTAAACAGCTGAGGTTTTAAAAAATATATATTATTTTGGTTTTAAATTTGTGAGAATCTCCTTGACAAAGAGGATGCTGGCATACGAGGGTGACTAGCCAATGCATGATTTATTAATCAGCCTGTCTATTTTAGCTGAAGTTACATTACTGCATTCCTGTATGGATGGAAAATATATTAGGCTAAAATGCTACAGGAAGCTGCATGGCAAATGTTGTGATGGTATTTTTTTTTCTAAAACACATTCATATTCATCTCTCCATCTTGCACAGACAACAATAACTGTTGTTTTATACTGTTTGTGTTATAAAAACATCACAAAATGTTTTATGAATCATTAAGGCGAACCGATAGAGAAAATATTTTTACATTTACACATGATACTGCAAAGGTCTTTATGATCTGATTAACAACTTCCTATACTGTAGGTCTGAAATCCAGATCAGTAGAAACCTTGCAATTGAAAAATGGTTTTCTATAATTGCAGGAGAAAACACTGTGCAGATGGCTACATTTTTGTTGTTGTTTTATTTTATACTTACATAAAAGATTTTTGTTTCTCAAAGCTTCTAAGAAATACTGCACCACATGCTTCTTCTCAAACAGACAAAACAATCAAGCCCCGCATAAGCACAAATATCATTTTTCCAATTCCTGTTTCGTTGAACTAATTTTACCTGAGTAGCCCAGGGCCATCATCAGAGTCATGATTTACTGCAGGCATAGTTACTAAGCAACAGGGCTGCACACAGTGCTCCTTGCTAACAACACCACACTGATGGAAGCTTATGTCTTGAGCACTGTGTCTCTGATTCCACCTTTTATTAAAGTGTAGTTTGATTAAATCTAATTTTATTCTGTTATTGGGAAACACAGAAAGGTTTTATTATATGTGCTAAATATTGGAAAGCCCCGGTGAATAAAACTAAGTTTTAATGGTGAATAAAAAGGAAAGCACTCCCCACTGTGCCATCACCATCATGCAACCAGTAGCAATCCTGCAAGTCTTTATAAATAAGAAAACAAGAATTAACCTATGAAAGGCATAATGATAGCATATCGAAAAGTATTTGAGGAGCTTTTTGTTGATTTTCCGGTGCATTGAACTTTGCTTGACTGGGAGATTTTTACTTCATTCGACTTTGCTTGGTGAGAAGACGTGTCTGTTCTTGCCATAACATTAGGATGGTTTATGTGTGTGCTACTTGGTTGAAACAAAAACTAAATAAAAAGCCAGTTGTGTGAATTGTATATAGGCATGAACATAATTCAACCTGAAGAGACTCACTTAGAAAAACAGCAATTAAAAAGTTTTAACAGTGATTTATCCTCAGACACCAGCAGACCAGGTTGAATGCAGTTCTGTGTAGGACAGGTACTGTAGGTCTAGGTTAGATTTATCTATCCCCGTGGAGAAGGAGTGTTGAAGGTTTGTTGTTCAGTGAGAAGCAACAATGTCCCAGATAGTGATTGGCTTTAATGAAGATGGGGAGCTGCACTGATAGGCTGGAAAAAAGGCTCACGATAAGGATGTGTTGCAGGTAAGAGTTTCTCAGATTCAATTTGCTCTGCAGCTTCATTCAGGAAGTAAAAAATAATCAAAGATATTAATTTTATTATGCATTATATTGTTTTCCTTTTTATCTGAATAGACAACCAAATGCAGTGATTGATTGTAAAAACTAGTAATGGGTAAGCAAATTAAAATTTTTAGAATTATTTTTTTTTTATATGTTTGGATTTAGGTATTTTTTAGGCATTAATTCACACAAGCTCAAAGTTATACATGCAAGTTCAACTGCAGGTCATATATATACACACACACACACACACACATATATATATATATATATATATATATATATATATGTGTGTGTCCTTAAGTAGGTTACAGGTTTAGAGTAGAGCAGACAATTTATTATTCAGTGGCTTTGACAGTATATCAGACACTATTCTAGCACCACTATTGTGCAGGGCTATAGACCCAGAAATTGGTAAAAAAAAAAATTAAAATAAAAAATAAATTACATATGTTTATTATAAAGGACCTGACCCAGAAATTCCAAAGGTAAGAATGCTAACATATTTGATTAAAAAAAAAAAAAAAAGGCCACTCGGTTACTAAATCAATGTTTTTCTAATTATATAATCTGACTGATGAAAAACTTATGAGAAAAAATACTGCAAATTAACAATAAATATGAAATTCAACAAGAAAAAAGTCAACTTTTCTTTTTCTTTTGCACAAAATGTATAAACCAATATGTACAGCAGGTAGGGTATATGGACAGAAAAAAAATACTGTACTTATAAGTTTGAGCAGTTTTGATTCCAATACATTCCTACATTTACAGGTTGTAAATTGGCTATACAGGGAAAAATATTCATTTAAAACAGAGCTGTTTTTGCTCAATATAAGGTTAAACAGCCGACTTTTAAGTTGAATTTACCCCAAGAATGACCAAATGTTATATGGGCAAACATTTCTTCAGTTTTACCATATTCTACTCAGGCAATTATAGCTATAAAGAGAAAAGTTGTAAGTAGAAAATATTCAATTTATTTATACAAATAATACAATATTCAAGATATTTCTATATAAGGAAAACCAGCTAACTGCGAGGAGACTCTGAAATCCCTAACACTAAGCATCCATGTAGTGACAATGAAGAGCAAAACTCCCTTTTAACAAGAAGAAACCTCTAGCAGAACCAGGCTCAGTTTGAGCGGCCATCTGCTGAGGCCAACTGGGGTTAAAGGAGACAGAAGCAGATGAAAACATTAACGAAACGTTATTTGGCGCTCGGGCCTGGCAGAAGACTTTGATGCTGTAAATCAACGTAAGTTTGGATGAGTAACCTAGAAAAAGATTAGAATAGTCTTCACTCAGGGCCTGGACACGTGGTGGAATAAGCCAGAGGGTAAGTGGGACTGAGAATGAAGGAGGAGACGGGGTGGAGGTGGGTGAAAGTTTGTGCATGAAGGAGAGAGAATCTGGGCCAGGAGCTAAATGAAGGGGATCCTACAAGATGATTGGCTTTGGAAAAGGTGCAGCCCCCGATTGATTTGCTGGAGCTGAATGAGGGACTACATATGGGGTTCAGGTGAAGCTGAATAGTCCTTCAGATTTAATTCACAATTAAGCTTAATTACCTAACTAAGAGCAGCAGTATTGTCATATTGTTATTTAAGTAAGGATAGGGTGGAGAAAAACTAATTCTAAAATTATTTTTGTTCTTTTTCAAGAAAATAGTACTTTACCCTCAGATAAACAGAATCGTGATATTCAGTAATTGCTTTCAGAAAGATATGTTAAACATATTGGTCAAAAACAGTTGTTAAACTAAAGTCAGTCTCAGCAACAGTAACACCACAGGCAAACCTTGAGTGTTTTCTCATAAAAAAATTAAAACAAAAAAACCCTCCAAAACCTGCTGAAATCAAAGAGAATAACTATCACTGTCCCTTTGTTCCTTTTTTAAAGAGGAATGAGGACATGTAGTCTGAGCAGTTATGACCAGAAATGCTAAATAATGCACTGTTTCACCACATAACTCCTCTGGTTGGCATGAAGGGAGAGAGACCCGCTGCTTTTCATTCGTGAAAAAAAATAAACCTGGCTAATTGACATGGGTTTTTCATGCTGCTCTGAATGAATAATTTATGGAGGTGACGAGCAAGTAGGGCTTAAAAGACAGAGCATCTCTGTGGGATGAGTCACATTGTAGCTGGAGGCCTAAAGACATGTGCACCAATGTTGTTAAAAACTAGCACAGATGTTTTGATGACTTAGTTAAATTTTTTCGAAAAATGCATATTGTGTCAGGTTTAATTTCAGCATGATAAAAAAAAATTATTTGTTTTATTTTGTAATACACCAAGCTTTCTCTTTATCCTCCATGACACTGTGATGTGTTTTAAAGATATGAAGAGTAAGCTGTATTATGTTTAACTGCAGTAAAATTAGGGTTATATGACTTTCTTTTGATAGCTATAACATTATTTCGAGCATTCAAAAAAGCTCCAAATTCAACTGCTTTGTGTTTTATTTGTCAAAGAAAACCATAAAAAAGTACCTTTAAAACAACCTTTAACTTGCACACTTAAACTTTAATGAATTTTGATAAAATTTTTGAAGTGGAAAAACTTGGAGCCTTGGCATATATTTGTTATCAGCTCCCTTTATACTGATACCCCAAACCAAAATATAAAAGGATTAATATGTCTGAACAAGATTCACTGGGACTAAGTTATGAATGGATAGTGGAAGAAGTTTGTTCTAAAAGGAACAACATTCTCCATTTTTTAGACAGATTTCATCAGTCTTCCGTACTAATTACTCTAACATTGAATTACATCAAATTCCCTAACTTGAAAGCTTGCTTGATGAGTCCACATTCAAACTACTTCCTTGTTAGCACACAATTAGTAACACTTTGTAAAAGAAATACAGTGATAGCATATTCCCCTTTGTCATGTTCTACCTCAGGCTTCAAGGGAGGACTTAAAGTGCTTTAAAGAGCGCATTTGGCAATTCACATAAAAAAACAACTTCCACTGAGCTCAATCACAGCTCTTGTTTAACAAGATGGGTAAAAGCAATTAAATGTCAAGGAGGAGTGTTGTTAGTATTCTGTTGATGTAGAAGAGATTTCCCTGAACACGGCGTGAAGGCTATAACTGAAGCTTTGTCCAGAATTACAAAGATCCACAACAAGCTCTCCCCACACCTGGGCAGACTGAGAAAACCTGTAGTCTGCTAAAACTCCAGATGAAGCTCTGAAATATACTGTAGGGAGGAGTTCTGCTCACATTATAATTGGAATTATGCTTGCAAAATTCCAACCATTTGGCAGCATAGCATGGGTTCATTTATACGTTAAGCAGCCAAAGCAATTAAAGAGCAACTCAAAAAGAATTTACACTTTGAGTTTTATAACTAGATATGTAACTGCTTTGTAAATGTATTTTTCTTGTAGCGTGTTTGACAAGCCATTATTTTTTATAATCTTTTCTTATTGATAACATTTTTCTATTTAACATCATATCCTCTGGGACTGGCATTTATTCACCATGGGAAGTCCAAGAAGTCTGATACCCCTATAGTTGGAACAATTCAATTAAAAAATACTTTATTAATCCCAAAGGGAAATTAAATGTTGCAGTGTTATATCATGCAGGGGATCCACCACCCCAGGATGCAATTGCAGTGGCACTATTCCCAACCATGATAGCCCAAAGACATAAAGGTTCTCAGGGCTGATCACATCCACCCCTATGTCTTGCCCCTAGTGAGTTTTTTTGATGACCCTGGTGACCCTCCCCAGCTGAAGTCATGGCCCGTGCACTCTTCCACCATAAAGAAAAATATAGTCAGCCATGACAAAAATCCCTCTCTCAACTCTCTTTCTGTCTCTGTGTCCAATCTAAGCAATTGTTTTACCTGAATAATAAAGCCACATGTAAAACAAGGGACAATTAAACCTTAGACCTTTTTTATGCAAACGTAAAAGGTGCCTACACCTCCGTGCCCCTCCCCCCACTAGGACACTTGGAAAAAAGTTTTCAAATCAGGGGACAGTGAATAGCAGCATAGAGTTCAGCGAGATCAGGGTGGTAAAGGAGGACTAGTGGAGGAAGAGGAAAAATTGGCACAGAACAATGTAAGAGATGTATGGAGGGGTCTCAAGAACATCTTTGGCTTTGGGCACATAACCACCAGCAGGGCTGCAGACAGTGACACTAAGTTTGCAGATGAGTTAAACAGATTTTTCCCTGGTTTGACCCCTGTCACGCAAGCCTCCTTCATGTCCTCAACTCTCAACATGTCTACAATCCCAAGGCCACCAGTGACCTACCCTCCCCCTCACTGCCACTCTCACCAACTCCTGACCCATTCCCACTCTCTGTTGTGCCTCCCTCCCCCAAGTCGGTCCCCACTCTCTGGAAGACCTCCTTTGTGGTACCGGTTCCCAAAACGCTGCACGCCAAGGAACTGTCCCATTTTAGACCGGTCACCCTGACCTCCCACCTGATGAAGACCTTGGAGCGCCTCACCCTAGCTCACCTGTGCACCATGGTGTGCCCCACCCAGGACCCACTGCAGTTTGCTTACTGACCTGACATCAAAGTGGAAAATGCAACAGGCACTCACCAACCTGGAGACTACCAGAAGCACAGTGAGAATGGTGTTCTTTGACTTTTCCAGCGCTTTTAACACCATCTGACTAGAGCTGCTGAGGGGGATCTGGAAGACACTGGAGTGGACAGACATCTTGCTGCCTGGACCATCAACTACCTCACCGAACGCCCTCATTACGTGCAGCTGCACGGCTGTCAGTCAGAAGTGGCAGTCTGCAGTACCGAGGTCCCCAGGGCACCGCTCTGTCTCCGCTCCTCTTCACCCTTTACACTTTGGACTTCACCAACAACACGGACAGCTACCCTCACCAGAAGTTTTCCAATGACTTGGCCATTGTAGGCTGTGTCTCTGAGGGGAACAAGCTGGAGTATTGATCGGTCATCACAAACTTTGTGGACTGGATTGGGAAGAACCACCTGTGTTAACACCAGTAAGACCAAGGGGATGGTGATTGACTTCAGGAGAAGACCCCCTCCTCCCTCCCCCCGTGAACACCCAGGGGCAGGACATAGAAACTGTGGAGAGTTTAAATACCTGGGTGTTCACGTCAATAATAAACTGAAATGGACTCAACACCAACGCCCTGTATAAGAATGGCCAGAGCCGCAACCACCTTCTGAGGAGGGTGAGATCCTTTGGATTGAGCAGGCCCCGCTTAAAACCTTCTATGACCCTGTTGTGGCCTCAGCCCTCCTCTACACTGTATGCTGAGCACCTGGGAGCGCAGAGCAGGACAGAAAGAGACTGAACAAACTAGTGAGAAAGACAGTTTTGGTCTTAGGCTGCATTCTGGACTCAGTTGAGGAAGTGGCTCAGAGTAGGGTGCTGTCCAAGCTTAAATTCATCATGGACAACACCTTTCACCACCTGCACCAGAGTGTGGAGGAGCTGAGCAACTCCTCTGAAAGATTTTACACCCTGTGAAATACTTTTACACCCTGCTAAAGGGAATGAATGACCTGCTACAACAGGTCATTCATTCCTGTTGCCACTAGACTCTACAATTTCTTTATATTTGATATCCAGTGCAATAGCTATATATATAAATATCTATCCATATTAATACTCATTTAAACATCCTGTTTAAAACCCCTGTATAATAATCCTGCTATATAAAAAGACTTTAGCTGGCATATGTGGACGCACGTGTATACCTATGCATCTTTTTCTTCCTTTGGCACCTTCTTCTACTCATTTTGACTATTTGAACTGATGTGACAAGTAAATTTCACTACTGTCAGATCAATAAAGTAATTTTCAATAAGGTTTCAAATACTATTACCAATTGGAACCTTGTGGCAACAGCCATAATGGTTTGCTGGAGAAAGCTAAAGTGTTCGGCTATAATCTTGCTCTGAGAGATAGATTCCCAGAGTTTATTAGAAAAACAGGATGTGAAAAACAAAAAATACAATTGAAACCAAAGACAAACAATGTATATATATATATATATATATATATGAAAAGCTGAGGGCGAGCTAGTAGAAATGGAGTGCCTGACGGTGGTAAATCTACATAATCATGCAACAGCCAAGAAAAAAAGGCATGTTCGTGTTGTCGTTTGAAGAGACAGCGAAAGAGCTCTACAATTGAATTAGGAAAAGTTGTTATGAGCTGAAATAACCTATGAAGATATTTAATATGGGGTCTGGTTTAAATTTAGCAACACATCCAGAGCTTTTTTAGAATCTTTGCACGATGAGAGCCCTGCCAAATTAGGTTGAGAGATGTGCTCAATGTGGCAAAGAAACAGAGGAGAAGCTAGGGATCAGCCTTAACACTAGCCTATGGTGAAATATTTACTTGGCCTAGATTCATATCAAATGAGCTTAAAGAAACACAGTTATGTAAACCAAACCAGAGTTAAATGTTTAATGCTGCGTTGTTGTCAACACACTGGAGAGGCCTACGCGCATCTACAAATGAGCTCATCTTTCTATTTTTATATAAAACATTTGCTGTGCTTTAAGTTACAGCTTTAAGCTTCCCTTGTGTGCAACATGGTTGTTGTCCTCGGAAAATTAGTTGACTGAAATATCTTTTCAGAGGCAGATAACATTGGACCAGTATTTATCCTCTGTACACCCAGTGGCTGATTGACTTCAAATGTTTTTTTGTGTGTGTTTTTTTCTGTGCTTTTTGCCTGTCTTAATTATGCTGTGTAAGTCTGACGGTTTTCGCTGCATGATAAGTTTGAAGTCTTCCTCCCTTCTTGAACAAGGCCTGTCCCAGTTGGAGCTCTTCTGTGATATGAACTGTGCAATGCCATTGTTTGTATGCCTTTTTAATTAGCTAGTAACTATCTATTCATGAATCCCATTTTGAAGCCCCACACTTTAGGGGACCCACATTGCACTCATCTATTCAGATCTGCGGCCCAAGGCCAGTGAAAGAAAGCCTGAATAAAGCAGAGAGATGGAGAGAGACCCCACTGGTTACAAACCTTGTGATGAGTCTAATAATCCAACAAAATCTGTCAATCTCATGAAAGGCTTTTTTGTGTTTTTGGGCCATTTTTCCTTTTTTCTACATCCATGCCACTAAAGATAAAGTGAAAGAGCATGAGCAGCTTTGTGAATAGCAAAGCTATGGTTCCTTAGGAAATGCAGCTTAAGAGAATCTGTGGTTTAAAATGGGCTTTTGTGTCATTGTTCAGAGTTTAACTTTTTTACTATTAATCTGCAATCATGCATTACACTAGATATGGCAAGGGAAGATCATATGCTTGCCACAGTATAAGACCATAACAAAAATCCAAATGTAGATGTGAGATGAGAACCACAACTTCACTGAGGGCATCAGATTACAGCTTTGTTTTGATGCAGCCCATCTCCTGACATCACATCCTGAAACATGCTCCGGAAGCGTCGTCCATTTTTGCTGGCATAAAGGACAGCATCCTTCTTCAAAAGAGCTCTGAGCTGAAAATCCATCATAGCATTGCTGGTACGTCCATTCCAATAAAACGGCGGAGGATTCTAAATTCTAAACCTAAATCCTTCAGCCAAGTAAATATGGTTGAACCAAGTAAATTTGATTCCGCAATTTGCTCTTTTTAGCTGGCATGTTGAGCCCAGTTGTTGGTGGTAGCGGTGATGGGTTTGGGAAGTGCTTGCTGCACAGTTGCCTACAGAACTCCAGAATGAATGCACTGCAGGTCCAGTATCCTTCTGGTACCCCTCAATCTTTAAGCCTATTTCAAGTTAAAAGGAGGATTTGGCCTATGGCAGTTGATATAAATTAAAACCAAATTCAGACGTTAAGCCCTAATGTATTCTTTTGTCTGTTTGCTAGTAGAATAAACAGTAAAAGAACAAACATTTGAGTTCGAGCTGTAATTTTTTTTTTTTTTTCGCCAGAACTTAGTTGCCAAGCAATGCTGGCACTGTGACACTGCATTCGGTCTTAGCATTTTAAATGGATTTCTATGAGGTAAAAAGTGCCCTCTGGGGGGGATTTCATTATTCTGCTTGGGAGGTTAAAACACACATGTTGGAAATGATAGTAACACTGGAGGGGCATAATCGGGAGCAATGGATCGCTCTAAACTTGGCTATTCTTCATTGGTGGACTTCTGTGCAAATCATGGATTGTCCGTAATGAACACCATGTTCAAGCATAAGGATGATCCATCAGAGCACTTGGCATTTAGACACCCAAAGTTTGGAGGTCGAGGACTGACATTGTAGTCGTATCTTCCGAAATTTTGGCTGCACATCTTTGACATGGGTCAAGAGAGGGGCAGAGCTTCTCTACTAATCACCATCTGGTGGTGAGCTGGATATGCTTGAAGATAAGGTAGCTGGATAAACATAGCAGGCCCAAGAAAGCACGGAAGATCTGCTGGTAAAGTCTGATGGAGCCCTCGTCAGGGTAATATTCAACTCCCACGTCTAGCAGAGCTTCTCTCAGATTCTGGAGGAGGCTGGGTACATGGAGTCTAAGTGAACCATATTCTTTGCCTCCATTGTTGATGCAGCAACCTGTAGCTATGCAGTAAGGTCTGTGGTGTCTGTTTTTGCAGCAACCTCTGGACCCAGTGGTGGAGTGAGCTGCTGAGCTCGAATAAAGACATTGTCTGACGGTGAAAGTAATACTTTAAGGATCTTCTCAATCTGGCTGACACGCCTTGACCAAGATACAATTTGGAAAAGGACAGAATTGACTTACCCTGGTGTTTCAGACTGACTACCAGTATTTCTGACTGGTGGAAATAACTATTGAGGAGTATTGTGGTCACTGAAGACAGAAGAATACATGGATAACTAAAGCTGCACGAATGAAGGATCATTCTGTACATAAGTGCATAAAATAGCTGATATATTTCAGGGATATGCAAATAATTCAATTCAATTCAGTTTATTTATATAGTGCGAATTCGCAACACATGTCATCTCAAGGCACTTTACAGTTCACCAGATCATAAAGTCAAATTGTTTCAAAGTTTTCTATCTAAGGAAAACCAGTTAATTGCATCCACTTATTGACTCGAAGTGAAGCAAACCCTCACACTAAGCATGCTTGTAGTAATAGTGGAGAGGAAAAGCTCCCTTTTAACAAGAGGAAATCTTCTGCAGAGTGGGAGACTAGAGATAGAATGTAGCAGAATTATGAAAAAGGGGTCCCTATGTCCTCCAGAAGTGTAAGCCTAAAGCAGCATAACTATAGAGAAAGCTCAGGATAACCCGAACCATTCTAACTATAAGCTTTATAAAAAAAAAAGGAAAGTTTCAAGTCTAGCCATAAAAGTTGACAGGGTGTCTGCCTCACGGACTAAAACTGGTAGTTGGTTCAACAGGATACAAGTTTGATGACTAAAAGATCTGTCTCTCATTCTACTTTAAGAAATTCTAGGAACCAACAGTAAACCTGCAGATTGAGAGCGACATGCTCTGTTAGGAACATATCGAACATTCATATCTCTGATATGAGAAGGAGCTTGGTCATTTAAGGCTTTATATTTAAGAAGGAGCATTTCAAATTCTATTCTGGATTTAAGAGGCGTCCAATGATGAGAAGGCGGGATAGGAGAGATATCTCTCATTTTAATTTTCATCAGAACTCTGGCTGCAGCATTTTGGATCAGCTCAAGGCTTTTAATTACAGTTTGTGGACTTCCTGATAGTAAAGAATTACAATAGTCCAGCCTTGAAGTAACAAACACATGGACTAGTTTTTCAGCATCACCTCTGGACAAGATATTTTTAAATTTTTTGCAATATTGTGCAGATGAAAGAAGGAAATTCTAGAAACATCTTTGATATGGGATTTAAATCACAGGTCCTGATAAAAACTAACACCAATCATTTTTGCTTTATTATCTGAGATAAGTTTAAACCCACTGCGATGGACTGGCAACTTGTCCAGGGTGTACGTCGCCTCTCGCCCATTAACAGCTGGAGATAGGCACCAGCACCCCTTGCGACCCCAATTGGGACAAGCGTGTCAGATAATGGATGGAAGTTTAAACCCATCCACATGAAGTGACTGACTAAACAGCTGCTTTTTCAAAGAGTCCGGTCCAAAGACTATAACTTCTGTTTTGTCTGCATTCAGGAGCAGAAAGTTAAGAGTCATCCAGGTTACTACACACACAAACACACACCCACAAAACACCTTCTCTCACTATCTTTGCAGGGCCTTTCCATTGACTTCCATGACAGCCTAAACTTGACCCTTAACCTGCATCTAACCATCACGAGTTCTTACCTATCCCTGACCCCAACATAAACTGTTCCTAGAACTATGCACTTCTCTAGTGTGGGGGGTTACTGCCCCCAGTGTTCTGATGATCACGGACACTACAATGAACAAAAAAAATAATCAAGGGTGGTCTTAACATTTAAATATATCTACTGCATGATTGCTCTTATTGCAGTAAGTAGATCCAGTCCTTCAATTGTTGCATACTAAATATGAAAGATAATCTTTGATGAAACCACAAACTGAAAGCATAACAGGACATTATTTTTCACAAAAAACACAACATCTCAGGGTTGTATTTCATAGGAAAACATGTGGGAAGATAAAAATCAGTTTGAAAACACCTCTTGTTAATTAAAAAAAAACTATTTTTAGGATATAAAAGCATCATAAAAAGAATCTTTGAGTCCACAAAAAATATAATCACACAGACGCAATAAAAAAAACCCACTCAAAATAATTTTTGAAAATTTCCCCTTCATTCAGTATCCTCCTGCTGCCATCTTTTTCTGCTTACTTTTCTTTTATGCATAGATGTACTTCTGGCTGTTAATTACTGTAGACAACCCTTCAAAGCAGGAATTAGTCAGCCCACCATCAGTTAATGCTGCTGACTTCACAAATATGTTGAAGCTTTGTAATTAAGGTCTACCTGAGACTACCACTGATCCCAACTATATACATTATCCCATCTAAAAACAGAATGAATGTAAGCTTTGTAAGCAGAAAAAAAATAATATGATATTGAGCAGGTTATTTATCCCCAAAACTGAGATAAATGCTTTATCCCGTTGTCACATAAGTATAAATTGTTACTCTATTCTATCTTTAATCTTGTTAATTTGTTAAAATTCATAATCTATGGAAATTAAGTTCATTGTATCTGCTTTCTTTCTAAAGATCCACATATTTTGCACCTTTGTACTTCGAGTTGTGCTATCAGGGTTTAGCCTGATAGTACAACTATCCCTCCAACTAGCCTTTAGTGAAATTGGAATAGATGGTCTTCAAAACTGTTTACAAATTATATGGTGGTTCCCACTTTTATTTAGTCCCTCTTTATTTTGATATTCCCCAAAAAATTCAGTGTAATTAATTTCCTTTATAATTCATCTAATACTAAATTTTACATGACTTTGAACACTGCTCTCGCCTCATGCTACTCCATTGAACTGAGGTGTCTTCAAAAAGCAGCACCTGTTGCCCGTAACTGGTTGTGATGTAGGTTAAAGGCAGAGATTTGAGTCACCAGATTTGTGACTTATGACTAAAGTAGCTTGATTAAAATTAACAAAAGACTTGGCTTTGACTTGCCCGTCCTGACCTGCGAAGTAACTTGACTTGAGTCATGGTAATTGCCAAGTCACTGCAATCATGTTTATTCAGTTATCATTATTAGCAAATAAATTATTAGATAATAATTGCATTATTTTGGTGTGAAAGAGTAACCCTGAGAAAAATTCACAAGGTTTGTTTAAAGGCACACGGTCTAACTTTTGGTCACAAGGGGTGCTAGACCTCTAACTTTTATGTCTAGCGGTCACAAGCAACGGATCACTGTTGCAAAAATAAACAAACTCCTGTGTCTTTTGATTGGGGACCATGCTAGGCATCTACTTTCAGCTCTGAGGGCATGAAAAACGCTGAAGAAAAAAAAAAACACAGAGGGAATGGACTCAGATTTCAGCTCTTAAAAACGTAGTGATAGAGTTGTTTCCCTTCTGCTAGCATCTTAACCCACATTGCTATCCAGGGGATCAAACATTTTGCCTGTTTAGCCAGGCCAACCATGACCCTAACGACTCCCCTTTTCAGAGGCATGGGCCAGTATCGGGTTTTGCAGGCCAACGATTACCTCAATGAGTCCCAATTACAAAGGTTCAATTTGCATGTTTTCAAAGCCATAACAAGGAATTTTTGTGCTACCCCATAAGCCTTGAACTAATCACTACTCCAGACATTTTGATTTGAGAAAGTTTTCTCGATGGGAGACCAAATGTCTTCAAAATTGGAAAACAAATTAAGTGGTTTCTTGACTTCTCCTTTCAGCTTGCACAAACAAATAAACTCCTTTCCAAAATGGACTCTTGTTTTTCCTCAGCCATGATTGCTTTCAGGTTCTCTGTTTTTAGCCTCCCCAGAAGGTTTAAACTTTTTCCTTGCCTCAGCCATGACCAGTAGGTGGTATTTCAAGAGGGGAGCCCCACTTTCAGCATTGATAGTGTCAAGCGCTGTATATTGGTCAGAGGAATCCTTTTAAATAACTATGTGTCAAACCTTAAGTTCACAAAGTCTGCAGTGTGCCTTTAAGAGTTCACTGCTTTGATTTGTATCATATTGCTTGAAAATAACTATGTGTAAGGTTTAGTAATGTTTATACAAAGTTAAAAACTAAAGAAATTAAAAATTATGAAGAACTTCAAGCTATTTCATCCAGACAGAATTTTGGTTAGCCAGCCATTTTAAAACATGTAAACTAACATGATCCTTCCTCTTGAAAGAATCCAGAATCGATAGAATCAGGAATTGAGACAAGTAATCAGAATCAGAACCAGGATATTTCAAATTCAAACAATGTCCAACCCTATAGACATACTAATACTTGATGTCCTAGTTACACCTAGATGGCTAGAAAATCTTCCATGGACAGAACAATCCTAAAACCTAACTGGTACTATAACTTGAGAATCGGACCAATGGTGTCCCTGTCGCAATATGGCATCCATTTACATATCATTATTAGAGGTTTCTACAGTAGTAAATAACCTTAACTGATTTGCCTGCTTAGTTGTCAATAGCAGTAAAGTATGGGTTATCCGCCTAAAACTAAAATCAACTTACTAGGTGTCAAAGGAACAGGGAGAGATGGAAGACAGACTTTCTAAGGATACAACCATATATTCCAAACTCAACATATTTTTCATATATCTCCTTTGAAACAGGCATTCAAATGTACTTAGCAATGTGCAGTTTATATATTAAAGTATTTAAAACATTAACAATAAATATATATGAGCATTATATAGAACATTTTTCAAAATCATATATCAACCTAATTGTACATTTTGGTCATATTACACAATCCTATTTCTGAATGACATATTTACACATTACTTTAGTTTTTATATCATCCATTTGAATGCTGGTTTTTTAATCATCATACCCCAACCCTGTTTGCCTTTGATGTAATTGTTGGATTGCTTTGAATCAGATTTGTACCTGACTAAAAATGTTTTCCTGAATCTGAGAAAGTAGGATTTTAAACATAATTCAGACAGCTTTGTCAGCTTAAATGGTA
This sequence comes from Cyprinodon variegatus, assembly GCF_000732505.1. NCBI lineage: Eukaryota > Metazoa > Chordata > Actinopteri > Cyprinodontiformes > Cyprinodontidae > Cyprinodon > Cyprinodon variegatus. Next base: position 275,178 of record NW_015150657.1, read on the forward strand.
AAAATAAAGACAAACATTTTCAAGGTATGCATACATTTAAAGTATGTTTCTGAGTGGACATTCTTCTTAAGTTAGGGAGCTAGCCAACTGTATTGATTACCTGCCCTGAGGGTGAAATAGGCTACAGTCCTGAGTTCCATCTGCTTGTTTTTAACTGTTGTAAGGTTATGTCTTTGACATTTCTTTCAATGGACAACTTTATGACAAGCCACATACTGTACTTCTCCTTAATGCATCTTTTGATTTCAGTAGTCAAGTAAATCAAAAAAACTCTTTAATAATCATGACAACAGCAAGAAAATCAGCAATTACCAATTATCTAAAGCCATTTATTGCAAAGAACTTTAGATAAGAGGCAAGTTTATCTAAGTCACGACTGACCCACTTCCTTGGAAGAGATTATTCTAAATATTGTGCAACTGCCTGGGAAGGTTGCGTCTTTGAAGCTGTAAAAAGACAAAAAAAGATGTGGCTTCAGGGTTAAGCAAAGCGATAACACTGTTTCTGGTTTATAGGAGCGAATGAAAACCACTGAGGTCAGCCTTAGAGGCTGCAGACTTCAAACTTAAAGGGCCCTCAGTTGTTTGGACTCACCTTGATGTTCCAGTTTCTCTCCTGAACAGCAGGCATTCAGCCCCTCTACAGTATATCACAGCACTGCTAAAATTTTACTTTTTTTTTTTACTTTTTCAAGAATTGGAGTTTATTTTGAGAGAAATAGGTCCTGGATGGTGAAAATACACTTAAAGCATTTCATTGTTGCATGAATACTTAAAGAGCAAATCACGTTTACTGTTGCAGAATACAGAGAGGTGTCAAAAATGTGTAAAATGTATCCAAAACGCCTAACTTCTTTACAAACATTTCAAAAATGAAGTTTTTTTTCTAAGAAGAAGTATCTGTTGATATAATTAATAGCTGTGTTATAATTAAAATAAAAACGCTAAATTGCAATTTGGTTTAAATCTGTAATTAAATTTGATGGTTTAAATAGACCTACAAAAAAATAGATGTATAACATTCAAAACATTAGGAGGCCATATTTAAAAGTTGATATGTTTAAAAATATCCGGTCGGTCGGACTGGTCGGTCGGTCTGATTTCTGATTTTTTTTTTGGCTTGCTCCCTCACAGTGTGTCTGCATGAAGACTGTAGTGCAATTTAAATGTAGTTAACTTTTGCCAAATAACTGGCTACATAAAGAAAAATAAAATTACAATAGTGTGACTAATTAAAAGGCTACCGTGTTTAGTTAACATACAAAATAAGACTTTTTTATACCTTTTGATAAAATACAATGAATAAACACAAGTATTGATTGATTACTACTATCTAAAACTAATCACACATGCTGCAAAAGCGATTGTTTGTTTTTTTTTATTGAAAGGGGTATTGATTGTGCTTCTAATTAAACTGTTTAAAATTACAACTTAATATGGTTATAAGTCCATGCCACACACTCCAGCTATCACTTAGGAGGGGTATTCAGACTTGTTGTTTATGGTTTTGTGTATTCCTCTAAAAGCTAGTCAAGCACGGCTAAAAGTAGGGCCCGTACTCCATATTTATGAAATTGGCTCTGTGTGAAATTGGTTTTTGCCTAATGGATCTCTGCATGGGTGCTCTGTCTGATACCTCTGCCTCAGCTTATTGGCACCAGAGTCACACTGAGGACAGAGAGACCAAAAAGAAAAAATAACCAATGTAAATGTACAGAGACAATAAACAAAATGTTAAAAGTGAAAGCAAGAAGTTATACAATTTTACCAAAAACTGATAGTCAAACATAAAATACTATATTTTTTTTAAGATCATTTTCAAGGGCTTTATTTTTAGAGGGAGACTGACAGGAGAAATTCTTAGTTGGAGGGAAACAACATGTGGTAAGGGTCACCAGGTTAGGACTTGTGATGGCATCAAGAACCAAAGCCTCTGTAAATGGATCACTTAGGCTACATTCACACTGCAGCCTGAAGTGACCCAAATCCGATTATTTTGCCTATATGTGACCTGTACGATAATGTGGACAGTAGTATTTATGTTTAACCACATTTAAAAGATTTTGTTTTTAAGGATAGAAAAGATTGGTAGATGTGCACTACCATCCACATTTACTTCCGGAAACACAGAGCACGCTTGCTTGTGACATCATTGTGTACTCTACTGCGCATGCGGGACAGTTAGGTTGTATTATTGCAGTTCACACAGGAGCTCACATACAAGTCGCATATATTTGGAAATTTGAACGGCAATTAAGGCCTGCAGTGTGAACGTATCCATAGAGAAATGCATATGAGAACTCCTTGGGAAAAAAGTGTTACTGTTACTAGTCCTGCAATCCAATCACCAATTCTCATTGATTTCTCAACATTAAAAAATAAATAAATAAATAATTGGACAGACAATAATTTAGGGAGGGTGTGTGTGATGTTACATTGAGGATAAAACAAACACACAATTTTATAAAAAAAAAGTGCATCATGCAGTCAACATAGTTGTACTACCCTGATGGTCTGAAGCTTCTTGGATTATGGACCTTAAATAAAGCTGTCATTTTTTATTCAAGAGTTCTGCTTCCGGTCAGAAATCATGATGAAAATGCTTATGTCATGATCTCAGCACTGAAGCTGGTCTGATCCACCCTGTTTCTCATTAACTCTCATCAGATCCACCTGCACCAGTCGCTATGTAACCTGTCCTCAGATCAGACATCAGTGCTAGTTTATATGAGCCATTTTGATTTAGTCCAGCTTTCATTTTTGTCTGCCTGCTTTGTTGACCTGTTTCTCCTCCAGATTCTCTGAGCCTGCTGAACCCCTAACAGACCTGATTGTTATATATACCTGGATCTCTGACCTGTTTTTATGCCCTGACCTTGCCTCTGCATTTTGCATTGGATTTTTTCTGGATACCCTGATCAGCCGGTTCTGTCCCTGTGCATGTCCCTCCGACCTACGCTTATCTGCCTGTCCCATGAGCTCACTCACTGATTCCGCCATGATTGGACTTCGGATCAAGGAGATTATCACCATTTTGAGAAGGTTAGTTGTCTCTATTGTCTTTGCCGAACTTTCCCATAGTCTCTGTCTGGTCACTAACCTTTCCTCTCCACTCCCAGAAGATCCTGTCTCTGACACTTGTGACTCTTCCCTGAACTACCACAGTCCCCTTTTAGTAAACTGTTCAACGCTAACTGTTATCTGGCAGTCTTTGGGTCCTCAGGTCAATGCTTAACAGCTTAGCCATCAGTTGGTGGCATTTAAAGTCAAGGACAGTTCAAGATTCAGAGGTAGATAGTCGAGGTCCAAAATGTACGAAGTCGGTCAAGACCATTTGTATTTCCAGCTCCATAACTCAGACAGGGGGCTGATCGCTTGGTTAAGTGACCATGATCGAGAAACTTTCTGGACCTGGATTATCCGTCTCTCCCTGGATTATGCAGTAGTTGTATGATCCAAAGCATTTCAGTATATTCAGGCTTTGGAGTGCCTTAGTCAAACTCTGGAGTTGTATCAGTTTTGATACCCTGGCAGGAATTTTTTTCTTAAACATTGTTATCAAACATTTATACAAACCAAAATAGAAGTGAAAGAAAGCAAACAGTTTTTCATAGTGATGTATATGGGATTTTTTTTCTTTCTTTTTTTCATATTGACGAGATGGCACATCTTTTTCATGCCTAAATGTACTGTAGTCTGATGCTGAAAGGTCATTAAAACAAAAGGCAGCAGAAGGAATTCCTCATTAAAACTTAATGAGTTTCTGAACAGCTATGCCACTGAAAAAGTGAAGTTTATCAAGAAAAATGTGATCACTGTATTATCATATTCAGCCTTTGTGTTGTATATTTCAAATGATGACTAAAGAGGGGCAGAGCGTTCTGCAGCACCTTATTCTCTTTGTTTTGCAGCAGGATTAGGGATGCAAAAGAGTCAGTTTTACAGTCAGTTTTGTCAGTGTCTGCACAAAGTGATAAAGGCTAACCAGAATGGGCACAATGTGAAAAGCAGTCTTTGTGGAATGTTGGCAAATGTAGTGCTATTACAGACTGATGTCTGCTATGTTGCATCAACAGCTAATATTGGCAAAAGTTTGCATCATTAAGTCACAAGTCCAAAAAATATAGTTCAGACTTTACAGAGTATTCTTCGCTACCAAAATTTTTTTGATGCCTGTCAGGCTTTGAAGAAAGTGAACTTTTAAATCTAAAGTGATTTTTGGGCTTTTTTTTTTTTGGCTTCATAAGATAATAAAAAAAAGTATGAAAAACATCAAGAGAAATTAATGTGCAATATAACTTATAACTTGAATATTAAGAAATAGCAACACAAGTCAACAATTTCCACATGGCACCACCAAGCTAACTATTTTGTTAAATATCAATCAAAAATATTGTTTTACAGAAGAAAGCTTCAAGGATTGTGATGAGTATTTCTGTTCAGCCCAGTTTACCGTGACCTCTTAAAGAAAATCAGTGCAACAACTGCCTTCCCCTAACTACGAAACACAGTGTGTAGTATAATCTTAACATAAGTACAGCTGTTGTGTGAACACTCTAAAGGTTTAAAGGAGAATTCCGGTTTTTAACACTTTTAACCCATTTTCTGTAGTGTCCAGGATGAAATCGAATGATCGACACCACAATTTTGACAATTGGTCCTGTCTCTGCTTTTTGGCTCATTTAGAGTCCACCCCTGGCTGCTGTACAAGGGCTTCTTTAGAGCATGT
>NW_015150657.1:280656-286807 GCF_000732505.1 Cyprinodon variegatus
ATGGAAGCCATTCTTAAGCAGCCAGGGGGGGATTCTGCATGAGCCAAAAAGCAGAGACAGGACCAATAGTCAAAATTTTGGTGTCGATCATTCGATTTCATCCTGGACACTACAGAAAATGGGCTAAAAGTGTTAAAAACCGGAATTCTCCTTTAAAAGAAAAACAAAATATAGAGGTAAGTATGCTGGTGAAGATTTTTTATTTTTTTACTTTTTGGAATAGAAAGGTTACTGAACAAAAAGCGAGTACGCCACAGAGCGCAAGGATAAAGTTGTTTCTAGACCTACAGTACGTTACAAAATATTATCCCAAGCTTGTAGACCTCAAAACCATGAAGGTGTCATGATCGCAGCCCCGGTAGCTGATCTGATTACTAACTTCATTCACCTGTCGTTCCCTCCCTGCTCTCTAAATATAATTTATCTCATTCACCTGCTCCCTCTGCTACATATGCAGTAAGCCGAGCTGTCGGGGCCAGAGTATTATCATTTATTCTTTGTTTATTTGTGTTATGTATTCGTGTCAGTTCTTCAAGTGTGTTTTCGAGTTTTAGTTAAGTTCCTAGTTCATGTCCTGACTCTTAAGGTCAATGGATTTAGAGGGTGTTAGTGTTTGTCTCTCTTGTCTCCTGATCATGTCCCTGCTCTTCTCGGCTGAGTCCTCGGTTTTGGCACGGTGTGTGGGGGGAGAGCGTGTTCGGATCCTTCTCTGCGGAGCCCTCAGGGTTTTGGCTCAGATGGCGCTAATTCCCATAAGCCTGGTTCCAAGGTGGTGACCAGTTTAAAGTTCTGCGGTAATTCCGGTACCATGTCTTGTCTCTCTCCATTAACCACTGTCTCCATGTGAGCATGTCTTTCTGAGCTCACTGCTGTACTCAATAAACTCTGAATCTGCCTGGATGCTCTGTGGATTCCCGGAACCCTGGATCTGTCTGTTCCTGTTTGGTTTAGTACCCTAGTTCAGGCTACAGACTCCTGGATCTCAGAACTGTCCGGTTCTGAACTGTTTCTCTGACTTGGATTGGTCTCCTGCCTGGTCATTGGGGTTACTGAATGGGGGACAACCTGGGTGGCTCTGAGCTGCATCTCGTTTGCCCATCCATTGGCTGGATCTTGCCTTTCTCGGAGAGGATGGACTGAACTGTTAAACCAGGTAAGTGACTCACACGGAAAATCATCTCTTGTCAGATAATCGTGGTCACTTACATGTGTTTCTCTCTCCTGCAGGAATTGACAATTGTATAAAGAAAGCTAAAATACTTTTTCTACAGAAAACATTGCATTAAACACATTACAAAGGCAGACCACACGTTTTCTGTCTTTTTACAAACCAAGAACTAATCGATGTTTTGTATTGCTTTGCTTATAAGTCTTTCCTGACATGGTCAAAAGGTCATGAATAACACAGCATTTTTTCTATGTTCAATAAGTTTCCTCAAAAAGGCCCTTGATACTACATTAAATAACAAGTTACCTAGCTGGGAATTTTAAGAACCATAGAGAAAATCATGCAAAACAAGGAAAGTGGATGGATGATTGGATGGATGGATGGAGGATGAAGGTTGGCTGAAACTGTCAGCCTCATCCCTTTGCTGTCTTTCCTCATCCATCCTCACAATCTTGACAGCAGCCTTCCAAGCAGAACAGCGTTTGCCTGCCAGGTAATTCATATTCCCTACCTGCACAGCTACTACCACCACTGACATAAGGAAGCAGACATAGGGGGAAGGACTGCAGAGAGATGAAAAAAAAAAAAAAACACTAAGAAGAAAGAAAGGTTTGGGGTTTGGGATTTTGTAATTCCAAAAAAGTGAATGAGTGTCAGGAGAAATGTTTCCTATAAAGTAAGAGAGCAATAAAGATTAATGATAACAGAGATGACTAGTTGACTCTTTGCTGCAGCCTTGCTTTCTCAACTGCACAAATGTCCACACTTTGTTATCACTGGACTTGGCAGGAGCACCATTGTTAACAAATTACCCACAGCTTTATCCTCCCACTCACAGAATGGCTGAACAAAAACACATAGTTCAAAATCAGGGTAAACAATGGCTGAGATACCTCTCTGTGCTAGCTACATGCTTTGGGATTTGGCCACTGAAGGGAATACTGAATTCCTACCTTCTGCTAATTTGGCCTCAGAAGGTGGCTTCTATAATATGTTTACTCTGTATTTAAATATATTTGTTTTACAAATACAGATGCGTAGAAAATAATACCTTTGATATTTTTCAGATAAAAGTCAGTATTTTTGACACTTGCGGTGAGTAAAAGGCCTGGAGGTCATTTTGGAGTATTTGAGCAGAAAATCTACTTAAGAATCCCCACTGTAGACAAACTATCCACCAAACATTTAAGGAACAGGAAGTTTTCTTACCTGCAAATGATTTAAAAGCTGGGGGAATGTGTAGTTACTATGGCATACATCTCAATGGATGGTGGTTCAGTTGATTTTCGAAAGTCAGCATAGCTTTCTGGAAAAACAGACATATAGACATCTGTTCTACTGGTGAACACTGTTAATTTTTTTAGACTGACACAATATTTGGATATTGTTGAACAGTATAATATGGAAAACTAAACAGAAAGCTGTAGTAGCAAGAAAACAATTATTTAGTTTGACTGTACTTTTAAACGTATAGTCCGTCTGGATAGGGAACAGTCTAGGGCAAGGTTCCTAAAATTGTATATTGTAAAAGAGTGGCTTTACAACAAACAGAATGACAGACAAGCATATCTACTGCAAGCACTAGCCTACATGATCCATCTACTGGTATTTCTGATTCCAGTTTTGCAGAGTGTTTGGCAGAGTTTTATGAACTAACAAAGGAAGACTCAGACAGAAAAAAAAAAAAAAACTTTTTTACAAACTGTGCTCACCAGGACTTAACAAACACGCCTGTACATCGGCCACGTCCACTTCAAATTTAAAGCGAAGCATCGAGTTAAAGCATCCGAGCTATCTTGGGAAATATCTGCTACTGGATGAGGAATGTAAAAATTCCTTTTAGATGCAGATTTTTTCAGCAGAACCTGGATATACCTATAGGTTTCTGAAGTTCTGTATGATTTGGCTAAATAAAGGCTTCAATGTACATACAGTATACTGATCTTCATTTGTGTCAACTGAACTTTGAGCTTGTTCTTTTTAAAGGAAAAGTCAGGTCAGCAAGGAATAATCTATGTATCATTATCTATACCTAAGACTAATATGTTTGCGGTGATTTAATGACTTCAGCGTTAATCAGTAAAAAAAAATAAAAATTAATAATTTTCGTTGCGATCATTGAGTCTGGGAGCGGCCATTTTTGCCCAAATATAGTAACACCTCACTCCTGACATCCAGCAGTTACGTCACAGTACGCCTAGGTTCATTATCTCTGCTTCACACGCAAAACCAATGGGAACTATTATTCACATCTGCAATTAACAAGAATTATTTTAGATTTTGAGAGGACTTCACCATTGAAATTTGCAAGAGCTATAGTTAAACTGACAATGCCCACGGGCATGGTAATTGGATGTTGAAAAACATTGGGTAAAAGGGAAAAAAAATGAATTACATCCCCTTTCCTATTCATGATCCATGACAGGTTCGTCGTTGGATTGCCAACTTGAAGAGGGAGGATTTGCCATTGAAATTTTGGCCAGATAAAAAAAACGTCATATGTAGCTAACATTTCAAAGAAGAATGTTTTCATGATGACTTGGATAATAATGCGTTGTGACAAACACCAGATAGAGCATTGGGGCTTGCTCAACAGCCAATACCGCACCATGACATCACAAACCGGTAGGTAGCAGTATAGTTCTTTGACAAACATGGATTTCTCCAGTAAAGGACATTCAAAAGAAAAGTACTCTAAATTACAAACACTTATTTTTTTTCTTGAATAGTATGTTAATTACTTTGAGAAGTTTGAAATTCTGAATATGACCGGACTTTTCCTTTAACTATTAAGTGGCACAACATTGCTTATATACAGTGAGGAAAATAAGTATTTGAATACCCTGCTAATTTGCAAGTTCTCCACTAAGAAATCATGGAGAGGTCTTAAATTGTCATTGTGGGTGCATGTCCAATGTGAGAGACATAATCTAAAAAAAAAATCCCTTTTTAGCAGGGTGTTTATATTTATTTTCCTCACTGAATGTCTGATACCTATAAGCGAGAAACATCTATATACAAGGAAACTGTCTTTCCTTGAATGTTTAAAGAATTATTTAGATTTATTTATATTTTATTGCATCAATCCAAGCAAACTAGTTGTCAAAATATGTTTATGTTATTGCACTGTTCAGACACCTTTTAATCGTTTTATCATATTAAACTTTCATAGAAACCTATTTTAGAAATAACTCTTATAATCAGTCGTATAGAAAGTGGTATTAAAGTAGACAGAAGTATTCTTATAAATGTCTGGTCTTGAACTGTTCGGTCTCCCTCATTTGTCCTCTGCAATTCAAGACACATCACAAAGATATCTCAGCCTTTGGATGAGAACAAGATTGCGAGCCTCTGTAGCCTGGCGTTACTGATAGGTGATTGGATTGAGAATAATTTCTCCTAATGACAAAGTCGTCTCAAGGCTGTCACTGGTAATGAGAACATGGTACGTGCACAGAAGAAGACATGGCTTTTCCTCCTAGTAGACCACAGGAGAGCAAGAAACCCCAATACAAGCCTTTAGATACATATAAATATATACACACAATCACAGGGTACATTAGGATCCTAATACAAGGACATGCACTTTGTTGCATAACATTGTTGAGTTGCACCTTGTTAAATGGTTAGTTCTTGAATGAAGCAAGAATACATGCAAACATCTATTTGAAAAGAAATTGCACTTTAAATATACTTGTGTAATGATACAACAAGATTGTTTTTTTTTTTCCACTTTTCATTTAGTGTCTTTGAATATGATTATTTGAAGTATTTGAACCTGTGAAGGACATTCACTTCCACCTACTGATGGCTGTTTTTCTGCCCTGAATGAGTCCCATAGTGTTGGCAGGAGATTGGCATGGCTCCCCCCTCATGCCTGGTGCAACTAACTGGCAAATAATGTCAGTATGTTTCAAACCGCCTGCTGGGCACACATGTTACATGTATGTTGCCAAGAACTGCATTTCCGCACCCCTGCTGTACATAGTGTCAGCGCAGCAGAGCGTCCCTCTGTTTACCTGTGTCTCCACCCTCCAGTTTCTACATGCACACAATTGGACACACACCTGCAAAACCACCATTGTACATGCACACTTATGCACAGAAAAAAAAAAAAACTCACCCACATACAGACATTTGAACTTAGAAGATGATGTTATCTGAAACCTACCAGAAGATGCTCAATTAGAGTGCCAGTTGTACACTGTATGTCTATCTCAAATCCAACATGGATTCAAAGCAACTAAGTCTTTCTCCCGCTAAGACTACTTCTGTAATTATATAACTTATCTGCTATTTGTTGTGGGTTATTCACAGCAGAGGCTACTGAACAGTAGAATTTTTAATTAAGAAAACCATTTAGTGAAATAGAGCTGTTTGCTGTTGAGACTTATCACAGGATTCACTGTATACACACTGTTCACAGCATAAAGACTACTATCAGTGTAGAGTTTTACGACATATCTGTGCTTTGTCTCCAGAGCTTAGCAAGCAGGCACGTGTGGAAGCCTTTATCATTACTTGAACCCTCCATGGTTTCGTATTAAAGTAAAAACATAGCAAGCAGTTTACCAGTTTGTCTGAATTTAACTCAGGCTGTCAGAAAGAATTAGCCTTCATTTAGTTAGACTTTTTTAAACATTTGGTTGCAAGTAGAAGTCATTCTAGTAAACAGGATCATTCCCACCAGCATCTTTGTGTTGAGGTACAGCATGACAGACAGCCCTTGTTACAGTATTTACCCCATAGAAAATAAGAATCAAGTCTATTTTGGATGGATGATAGAAAAAAAGATAGATTGCTAAAAAAAAACAAAAAAAAAACAGATGGGCTGTAGAGGAAGTTAGAAAAATGTAAAACAGATCTGGTACATTTTCTAAATACAAGATGGATGCATGAATCCATTGCTGCAAGGCGCAATTAGCAAGCCGGCCTTACAATTTATTTAGTGTATAATATATTGTATGTTTTATATTGTATATA
>NW_015150657.1:287747-299234 GCF_000732505.1 Cyprinodon variegatus
GTGTGTGTGTGTGTGTGTGTGTGTGTGTGTGTGTGTGTGTGTGTGTGTGTGTGTGTGTGTGTGTGTGTGTGTGTGTGTGTGTACACTGATTCCACATCTAACTACTCAGTTTTCTTTGTGGAGGGTGAATGTGTCCTTTTGACATCAATCCGTTGGGGGGCGATAGAGCAGCTCCTCCTGACACACAGAGCTTGACCAAACAGTTGAATAACAGTTGTGTAGAGATTCACTGCTGAAACACCTGCCTACAAGAGTACTTCGTGATAATAGAAATGGTAAAAAGTAAAAAGAAAATGTAGAAATGTCACACTGCCCTCAAATGTGCTGTGACTCACTACCAAAAATAATTGGAGTGCCACTTTGTAAGTCCATTGTGTCATTCCCTTTTTTCATTATTACATGGAAGGCTCCAGAGATGCACATATAAATACAGGTGTTGTGGATGGGACTACATGTTGAGGTCTTAGCTTTTAATTTTTTGGAAAGATTTTAGCTTTCAGCATTTGGTACATAGTTTTTAAGGACTTATTGTAAAGAAGGTATGAATTAATAATATCTGTTTTGTATCACTGTTGCCCCGCATCAAGAAGTTCGTGGATTTAATTCCTGCCTGAGGTCTTTCTGCATAGAGTTTACATGTTCTCCCCATGCTTGCATTTGTTCTCTCCGGATACACCGGAGAAAGATGTTGTCTGTCTCTGTTCTTGGAACACATGGGCAACCTGTGTACAGTTTACCCTGCATTTCACCCATAGGCTGCTGGAGATAGGCACCAGCTCCACTGTGACCCTGACGGATGGACAACATCAACACTTTGCAGACAATGTAGCATATCTTGCATAAAAAATGTTGCACTATACCGTTAAGGTAACAAAAACAAGAGCACACACACAAAACACTAATAAAAACTGCTTAAAAACTGTAAAACAAAAGACGCCATGACTTAGGGCTCATTGAGTAGATAGGGCATTTAGATAGAGAATACAAATTACAAGCATTACCAAAGCATTATTCATAGTTTCTTGTTCCTTAAGCTTTATTTTTCTGCCAGAGATGATACAAATTAATTCATAGTTATGAATTTGGCTCCTCATCCATCTACCTGCTGTGACTCTGATGAGCCTGAGGATACTACCCGTAGTTACATTTAGTAAACATATGATGAATGCTTTACAGGAGGCAAATTGCAACAGTAAAATGACACTCGGCTTGCTGTCAGACTTTTTGCGATATTAAAAGAACCAAAGCTCTTCTTGTGGACAACAGCTGATACATGAAAGCAAAAGAAATAAATATCAGGATAATTATGGGAATTTATTTTCTATTAATTTCTATTATCAAGCATTATGTCAAAATTTGGCCATAGACTTTAACATTTCTAGTAGTATCTATTTTAAATGTAAACAAATAAGGTGGAAACTAATTGCATAGTAAGTTATATAATTTAATACAGTCACGCTGTGTGAACCTGACTGGTCACTTTTGGAATTTAATAATATCAATATAGTTCTGCTGCAGTGGACTAAGTTCATGTCTGATACAGAGGATCTGTGTTTGAATTTGGTTGTGTCAGAAAGTAAGTAAGTAAAAGCTTTTTCAATTTTGTGTGCAAATTGTCAAGATTGACTTGGACAACCCCTGAATGAGGATATAATAGAAATAGAATAGAAAAAATCCCTTCATGGTCCCAAAATGGGGAAATTGTGGTGTTACAGCAGCAAAAGGAGGGAGGGAGCAGCCCAGAGGTATATTTTCCAAGTTATATTTTATAAATTTGCAGCAATCAGGGATAGCTGTACACCTGCTGAAGTAAATAATAATAGTTTATTTACATTTTACTGCATGGGACTTTTTGGCAGCAGTTAAATGTTTCACCTTTCAAACTGAATTGTTTTCAGTGGGCAGTAGTCACTGCAACAAGTCAGACTAACATGTAGGGCTGCATGATTATTTTGCAAATCAATTAATTTGTTGATTATTTGATCGTTTAATCGATTAATAATCGGATAGCTAAAGGTTTGTTAAAGAACATTTTTCACGAAATCAAACCAGGTAAAACTAAAACTTTTCCACTTGAGGATTTCTGGATAGAGCATATTGACAGACAAAAACATCTTTTTAATCTTAAATGCAACATTTTTAGATATTTTCTTCCAATTTTGATATAATTACTGTTTTAAGTCTGTTGCTCTGTCAGCTAAAGACATGTTTTACAGTCTCCATACTCCAGTTAACAATTAATCAATTAGTAAATTAGTTTAAACTTATTTCAATAATCAATTAATTACGATTAATCTGATTGTTTCAGGTCTACTTACATGTTACATTTTTAGCTGTCTCTCTGTCCACATTTGAAACAATTTGTACATTTGAAGGTATGTCCACATTTCCAACCGACACGAAAATCTAACTTCTTTAGGGCTCAGTCACACCTGGCTGATTTAGACAGTTTATGTCCGACGTCCCAGAATCTCCTCAAACGCTGGCATACTCTGAACTTTCTATGTATATTTTTCAATTTTGGGCATATTTATAACGAGACCAGAACTTGTGTCTAACTACAGTCTAACTTATAAATAAGGCACGGTCGCCCACTAACCACCCTGGAGAGGATATAGAAAATTCAGGTGAGTAATCAAATCTTAACAAGCAACTCTTTACATTCACACTTCTCTTGCTAGCATTTCACAGACACTTACCTTTGAGTTACTAAAGATTCAATTGATTTTGATGCAAGTACCCTCTCTTCTGTTCACTGTTCTAGGAGCTGTCTCTAGAACAAAAGACTAAAGAACAAAAGACTAAATGTCTATTATTAAAATTTTCTATTCATATTCAAGAAATAATTAGGATGTCTTGTTTCAAACTGCAATGATGTGCTAAAAATAGCTGCTTAAATACTAACAAAAATTAAGTAGAAAATGTGCATAAAGTGCTGTACAAGTTAACACAATAAAAATGGTATACAGAACAAAACTCCATTGTTAAAACTAATATCTACTAGAAGTGGCCAGAGGAAGGAATGGTTATGGATTATTCTTTAAGAACTACTTTCATGCAACTAAGAAGATATCAGTAATAGCGGCTGTGGGCGCACTGGATTGTGGGGTGCAGAAGGATCGTTCTGTAGTTGGCACCGGAACTTCCCTCAGATTCCAGGATTGGTATGATGGTTTATAATTGGCAGAAAAATCTTAGATTAACTTGTACGTCTTTGAAGGCAAGTTCACATTGTAACCATATCAGCGACAGTCTGATGGTTGTGAGCCTTAATTGGTGGTTGTTTTGTGAGGAAGACACTCAATTTGGAGCTATAAATTGTAACACCAACAGTGCTTCACAAACAAGTCTGGCATCTTCCGTCTTGTTATGTGGCTGGAGCTAATGCAATACTCACACAGTGCGACACTTTCAAGACTTGTGTTTTTGTTACTGTATTGTAAGTTAGGGCATCATTTTCAGGCTACACATCAGGAGTAAGCAACAGGAACATTTCTGCAGCGATAAAAGTCTCTAAAGGAACTGCAGTCATTCTTATTCTTAAGTGGAAGAATTTTGGAACTGTCAGCAATTTCATCGATATGGTTGATCAGTCAAGCAAAGTAATGTGAAAAAAGAACTTTCAACAGACTTGAAGCAGAAAATCAAATGGGCATGAAGAATAAAGAAAAAATTCTTTCAGTTCACCAACTTGCCAGTCAGGCTTTTGTGTCTGACAAAAATCACTGGGCACTTAAAGCTGTTGCTGAAAGTTGATCAAAAGTCTATGTAACCACAAGAAGCACAGTGTCAAGTCTACAGTGAAAAATTACGTTTCAGAAAGGCAGCACAGAAAACTAATAAAATTCAATTTGAGCCTTTGGGAAAATGTCTAATCAGAACATCTGTACTGAGATTTCACATTGGTTGTAGACGGTTGATCCTTTGACAACTCATTGAAAAGTGCCACCAAGAAAAATATTTGTTTTTTTTTTCATGGAGCTCCAGCAACAACTACAAAAAGATTGTCTTCAGTTATCACAGTTGGTGCTTGTGCATACAGAGGGGAAATTTTTGCTGCTTACATGTTGTTTTTTTCTTAAGTCACAGGAGACACAGAGAAGACAAATTTGTGGTCCCTGTTTGTGTCTTGATTTTTTTTTTATTTTTTTTTTTACATTTTTTATTGTTGTTTTTCGGGGGGCTTGTGGGACTATTTTTACTGATTTTTAACTCGGAAAAGGCTGGCTGCGTTCAAAAGGAATTGATTTATTTATCTTTTCATTCTGTCATTTTTGTTTAAGAAGATCACTAAAAAGACAAGTATAGATTAGATAAAAAATTACATGAAATCATTTTAATTTAAGGCATTTTTAACAATTAATTTAAACCAAATTGCTTATTATTTTTTGACTTGATAATAAAAAAAAGAAATAGACTTCATTTAAAAATGCTACATACAACAAAACGTATGTTGTAATCGCATTTAAAATAAAAGCTGAAATGTGTGTAGCGGGCCAGATGCTTTTGTGTAAGTCACAAAACATGGAAGTTCTACCCCTGACTCACTTGCCCTGGTGGTAACTAAACTTTAAAAGTGACAAATCAGTGAATACATAGAAGTGATTTGACTCAGTTTGTAAACACAAATGATTTGTTGGTTCAATGACACCATTGTGGCAAACACAACAATAGACAGGAGTACTTTGTTTTGTGTGAGGCTCCCTCCAGTACGTCAAGAGTTGGAAACAGATTCGCTGGATCCACTTGACAACTAGAAATCAAAATTAGCAATATTGGAGGTAGCATGGAGCAACATCAGAATCAGTTCTTAATTATATTTAGAAGATGTTAATAAAAGAAAAAGATTCCTACTGAAGGGGTTCACATCAAGCAATGCTACAGAAAAAGCATTAGTTAAATACAAACTAGTTAGCTTGGACACTACAGATAACAAGATGTCAGGTAATAGAGAATCAACAACACTAGGTTGAGCTATGTGTGACAGCACATTCTAGGTTTTTATTTTTTATATCTAATTTATTTTATTGTAGATACAAGAGCCAACACCTTACTGCAGTACAGTATTAACAATTGAATTCAATTCTGCATATCACATCTTAAGGCTTGGCTACATACATCTACAAGGAACATATACATAACATGCAAAAATGCCTCAAAATTGTATTTACAGTAGGGGATGGGAACTTTAAGAAACAATCCTTGATGAAAACATTTTTTTTTTTTATCCTGTGAAAGAAATGGCTCTATGTAAGCTGCCAATCACCCTTTATAGTCTTTTAGTTTTCTTTAAAAAGTTGTCAACAATAACACTGTCAGCAGCCAAACTGTTCTTCATTCATTGTGTGTACCCTATAAAAAAGTATGTCTTTGTCAGACAGGACTAAAAGCTAATACATCTCGGCTCCTTTGTTGTTTATTTTAGGAGAAATGTGTAAGGAGTATGTAAAGTCAATTTTTCTAAAAGAAAATACATGCGCTTTGGCTACTTTGTTAAGTGGATGTGTGAAATTGCTTATTAACTAAAATCAATTATACCAAGAAAATAAAACAATTTATTTTGAATGAAGTTAAATAATATGGTGTATTTTTAGTGATATTGTTGTAGTATACTGCCAACCAGGTGAAAAGTTTATATACCCTTCCTTAAAAAAAAAAAGTTAAATTCCTACTAATAATTCAAATAACATAAAACTGAAAGAAAAAAATGTATAAGTGAAAATTGTAGGATATTATCTTGTTCTCTTTGTCCTTCTTTTACCCCTCTATTCTTTATCTTTATGAATAACCAAGTGGCAGCATTTGCGAGAGGAACCTCCCTATCACAAATAGTGAATCTCACATGATCAATATTTAATGGCATCTAGATGTGTTGAAGGGCTGGTCAAGTTCAAAATTAACAGAATTTCAGAAAATGGTGATAAATGGACAAGTCAGACAAAAATACATTTTTGGTAATAAACTATATAGATGCTTTACATGACTTAAACCCAATTCACACCTTAGCTAGGACCTAACTTCTAAACCAAAAAGCGCCTCATTTTCTCATCAGCTGTTTTAAGTAAGTACTGCAAATAAGACCCTTGCACGCAATTCAGAAAGTTTCTCAGGCCCGTTCATTTCAAACTAGCACCTCATCCATTAAAGGTCCTTTACTTAACAAATCCACTGCACTAACATTCTTGAATCAGTTAAAAGAAAAATTATATTTTAATTCAGACATTCTTTCAAGGAGAACTGTTTAGATATGTATATCTGCTTGACATTTAATAGCTGATCCTTTCTTTTCTTGTTTAACGATTTTTTTTCTGTGAAATGTGTTATGTAAATAACCTAAACTTATTTTGTGAAGCTGAATTAACTATGCTTGACTAGATATGACAATTTTTTCTGCAACTAGTGTAAATTCTGTCCAATTTATAAAAATCTGACCCTACTGAATTCACATATGAGTTTTCTTCCTACTACTTAATTGATTCAAAATGGTGCATTTTTTTTTAGCAATTGTATGAATTAACTAACTTCTAATGCTGTGAAATTAGTTTGTGTAATGATATGATATATTACCATTTCATAACATGCTTTATAGGACAATACATGTCCTATAAAGCATGTTATGTGTTAAGCTTCTCTGCACAGCTACTGGAAGACTCTTTACTCAAGAAGATATAAGCAAGAGTCTACCAGCACTTCTCTGAATTTCGGTAAAATTGTTTAATCAAAACAGTTCTATGATTTGATTGTGGATAGTTCTTTTTTGCTTTTGAGTGATGACAAGTAAATATATCAGTGTGAAAAAATTATAAAAATATAAATCCAGCAGTCCAGAAGAGAAATGTAGTTTAGGCTGTGTCCAAACCTCCGCCCTAACTCCTATATAGAACACTACATAGAGATTATGCGATGTTCACTATAAAGTCCACCGCTCTACTGTATATAGTGATTGAGGGATTTAGGGGTCAGGGGGGACGTTTGGAAACCGCCATGGTGTCTTTTAGACAGACAGGAAGTCATCAAAGATTTACTAAACTTCTGCAAGCAATCATATACCTCTGATATGACCTCTTAAAATATGTGCACACCCATCTTTTTAGAAATACAAAGGAGGATGTGTAGATATCCTGAGGATATGGTTAATTGCTTAAAAGCTTATATTTAGGCTACTCCAAACTCATTTAGGTTTGCTGATATTTTAAAAAATAAAAGCAAAAAAACTGAAGATGAGGTTTAAATAGGGAAGATGATGAAAAAGTTGTGATATGCGTGCTTATCACTGGAACAAGAGAGATAATTAACATTTGTGGGTAAACACGTACTCACACAAACATGAGCTTCAGGTGTTTTTCAGTATGCTGAAATCTTCTTGTCTAAGCACAGCACAAGATGGCATTTTTATGTTAATTACCCATTTTCTGCTTCATTGTTATGCTCTGAGCGCTTTGTTAGAGTTGCTTGTTTTGCTCTCAACCACCTGTCACTGCACAGAAGATGAAAAGATGAAGTTATGGAGAATGAGCATACGGCTAGTTGCTCTTTCTACATCCCTTTTTGCCTTTTTACAGGAGTTACCTCGGCTGCAACCCCCTTCTTGGCATACAAGCTGTGAAGATTACTGGCAAAATCTGCATTTGGCCTCTGATCAGGTTACTAAAGATCTCTCCTCCCCTCCTGCCCTCCGTTTCTTTTGTTGCAACAAAAGATTACAAATAAAAACTATGCAGCGGGAGATGTTACAAAAGAATTGAAATGACCTCATCCTCTATATCAGATGAACCCTTATAAATATTTCAAATGTTAGATATGCATGCAGCTTTGAAGAAATATGCAGCCTTTTTCAAAAATCCAGCACTAGCAAAAAGGAATCATGGTTGGAAGCTATGACAGAAATGTAGTGGAATTAAATAAAAGAGTGAAATAATGGTCCTGAATGGAGTCCTCTTTTACACATAAACAGCACAGCAGCAGCACTTTGGCTGCACTGAGAGGATAGATGTGAAGTGGTTAAAAGACCTGGAAGAGGAAGAAAGCCAGAAAAAGACATGCCTGCCAGGGTCCCTGTCATTACCCTTTCACTTTGCATGGTGCTGAGCACATTACTTAATTTCCCTTGTTTTCTGTCACTGTGACATAGGTTTGAGTGAGTTAAGAGCAAACATGCAGAGGCAAACTGCCAGAGAAACGATGATGAGAAAGACAAATCAAATAAAATCAAATCAAAACTTGATCAGAGATACACATTCTGTGGGTTTTGTTTAAAATGCATCACTGGAGTAATCAAATTTATAGATCTACAAAAAGTGTTCAAACAACATCATGCAAACATCTTCTCCACAGAAAAGGTTTCTCAGCAGTTTCAAAAAAGTGCTGGTATGGCCCTCAGAGATTTGTGAGCTTATTTGCAGGCATATTAAAGCCACACTCACTCTAACTGAAAAATGTCTTAGTCTTTTGACAATTTTTTATGTAGAAGTGCAAAACCCATTTCGGGGTTGACACTTGTGTATGAATATAAAACATTAACTTTTGGAGAGGAACTAGTGCATGGAAGCAAGGTATGTTAGGAAAAGTACATGTGCAAGCATTTTAGATGCAGCATGTGTGAGGTAAATGGATGAAGGAATTCAGATTTTGCTGTAACGATATAAAGTGTTAATCATTTATAAAACCAAGTGAGAGACTACTTTTAAATGTTTTACTAGTTTTTCAAATGCATGTTTACACTTTGGCTGTGAGACAAATGATATTAATAAGACATTACTTCACAAATAATTCAATGAACTTTAAAATTGCCCTTTGACTTTTGTTGTGTTTTTTTTTTATTTCAATTTAAATTTGGCATTTTGTGGCACTTTTGTAATAATAGTAATGTAAGAGAAAATCTTCAACATTTTAGAAGCAAGATGGAGGAATATACTTAAAAACTTGCAGCTATAGTTTGGTATTAAGTTAGGGGCTGCATGATAATGGAAATGTAATTTTCCAATTTATATCAGTATGCATTCTGAAAAAGCACTATGCTATTGTAGTTTTTTCAGGTACAATACATGTAAGTTTGATGCTTTAACATAAGTAATTGGAAAACCTGAAAAAGCTGAATAGGTTAATTTAAATGAATAGGCAAAGCACATAATGTGGTCATTATTTACATAGTTTAAAATACAGCAATTAATTTTTATTTTATTTCATTTTTTTCCTACCTGACAACTCAGCATAGAATGGACACAAAGACACAATTGTGCACTGCTCTAAGCAAATAGTGAGGATATAGTTGAATGATCTACTATTATCTACTATGCAAGACACTTCTTTGCAGGCTAACAAAATCTTGTTAATATTTAAGTACAGTATTTTCAGTATTTATTTACAGTGATATGGAGATAGAGTATCATATATAGAGGGAAACTAGAGGCAATTAAGTCAGGTTTAAACGCAACAAGTATTTATTTATTTTTTTTTACCAGTGACATGCCCATAGTGTGTGGGGATGTTTGGTAGAGGGCACAGCTTGATTAGCAGAGTCCTTAAAAGTAATAAGATGAAGGATGACAGGAGTAGCAGTGTGTTAGTACTAATGCTAAAGAACAAGGGAATATACAGAATTTGAGTAACTGCAGACATATACAGTTGAAGTTGATAAACAATATAATGAAGCTATAGGAAAGAGTGAAAAATGCATCACAGATGCATTTTTCCCACTTATACTTCGTGAAGAAAAGTACAGATAAGGTGAGAAAGAGTTGCACTGCCTCTTTGTAGACCTGGAAAAAAAGTATATGATTAAGTCCTTTGAGAGGACTGTGGTACTGTGTGATATATATTAAATTGGTGACAGTGGTATAGGAAGTAAGAGTTGTGTCCTGCAGCTGGAGGATTGCTGGTTCAACCCCCTGCCTAGTCAGTCTCATTTGTTGTGTCCTTAGACATGACACTTTTCTTGAACATGGTACAGGCCATTAACCTTTGAATTTTGGTACATACTGCAGTATAGACATATCAGGCCTAACCCAAAAAGTTGTATTAAGCTGGGCATACACTGTACGATTTTTTTCAATCATTGCACGCAGCTACAGCTCCCACGTTACAACGAAACTGCAGGGTTTCGTTGTACAGTGAGTTCACAGCTCACAATGCATGTTATCACACTGTGCGGCCCGAAGCTCTGATGCAATCCACCTGCTCACACTGTACGTCCAGAAACCACGTCGGGTTTAACTCCGCAGTAAGATGGGGCTACTCGGACTCGTCTATCTGGAAGCCAAACGAGTAGAAGAGGAACATTAGGCTCACTAGAGCAAACAAGAGGAATTCTTGTTTGCGCATGCCCACTGAGCGATTTGCCCACGACCAGCTGAATTTTTAGACATGTTTGATTTTCTCCCAACCTTAAGATTCCTGTTTAGGAGGTGGTTGTGAGAGGCTTATCACCCCTTGTTACCCCCTGTACACCACATGATGCACGATCAGGCAAAAATTCGGCCTGATCGCAAAATTCTTGCAAAACTGGAGAATCTGCCCGAAAAGGGCTAAAAATCATACAGTGTATGCTTGGCTTTAAGATACAAGCCATCACAGTTAGAACCACTGACATCTTTGAGATGTTATTTGATAACAGATAGACAGCTAATGAAATACCCTAATCAAAGGGTCATACAGTACCAATGAAAAACAAGATTTCTAAAAGAAACCAGGCTAAAGCAAAAAGAAAACTCATTTTACCATAAACATCAAATGTGTGTCTTTGTCTGAGGCACTTCTTTTAGTAAGTGAGTTGTAATAATTTATAAATATATTACTCAAATAAGTGTAAAAAGTGTGTGCAGTAAAAATAATTAGATATTTGCTCAAAAGTTACCTAAAAAAATGTAACTGAGTAAATTTAACTAGTTATTATCCACCTTTGAATATTAACCCAATAAATGACTTTTGTGCATAAACTATTTGGACATGACTTATTATTACAATTTTACTGGTACTTGTTACTCTCTATTTACTCGCTGGGTAGGCTTAGCATTTTTGAAACATACTACTGCTGCTGTCAGCATTGCATTCCCCTGTACAGAATTTCATAAAGAATATATTTCTATTTCGCCTGTAAAACACTGACATGTTGTGTCAATATATTAAAAAAGGCATTACTGTATAGAGGGTTCCTGTGCATCCATGCACTCAGTTTAGCGGCCTGAAAAAGCACCATCATTTAAACATAGTTGGTTTTGGAGTTCAGGTACAGCTGCATTCGTTAAGTAACAGACTTACTTTTTTTATTTCATGCTTGAGACTGGGACACAATCCCTGCTGATTGTAAACACAAATGTAATGTGTCTACTAGCTGGAAAGAGCAACAGCTTATGTGAGGAGGACAGCATGTTTAAGAAATGAACAACAAGACAAGACAGACACAAGCGAAAGGCAATGACAGGGAAAAATGGCAGCATAGCAAATGTCTTGTACTAGAAAAAGGGCTAAAAAGGATGACATTGTGCTGGT
>NW_015150657.1:302059-325896 GCF_000732505.1 Cyprinodon variegatus
TAGACATATCAGGCCTAACCCAAAAAGTTGTATTAAGCTGGGCATACACTGTACGATTTTTTTCAATCATTGCACGCAGCTACAGCTCCCACGTTACAACGAAACTGCAGGGTTTCATTGTACAGTGAGTTCACAGCTCACAATGCATGTTATCACACTGTGCGGCCCGAAGCTCTGATGCAATCCACCTGCTCACACTGTACGTCCAGAAACCACGTCGGGTTTAACTCCGCAGTAAGATGGGGCTACTCGGACTCGTCTATCTGGAAGCCAAACAAGTAGAAGAGGAACATTAGGCTCACTAGAGTAAACTAGAGCAAACAAGAGGAATTCTTGTTTGCGCATGCCCATTGAGCGATTTGCCCATGACCAGCTGAATTTTTAGACATGTTTGATTTTCTCCCAACCTTAAGATTCCTGTTTGGGAGGTGGTTGTGAGAGGCTTATCACCCCTTGTTACCCCCTGTACACCACATGATGCACGATCAGGCTGAAAGTCGGCCTGATCGCAAAATTCTTGCAAAACTGGAGAATCTGCCCGAAAAGGGCTAAAAATCGTACAGTGTATGCCCGGCTTTAAGATACAAGCAGTTAGAACCACTGACATCTTTGAGATGTTATTTGATAACAGATAGACAGCTAATGAAATACCCTAATCAAAGGGTCATACAGTACCAATGAAAAACAAGATTTCTAAAAGAAACCAGGCTAAAGCAAAAAGAAAACTCATTTTACCATAAACATCAAATGTGTGTCTTTGTCTGAGGCACTTCTTTTAGTAAGTGAGTTGTAATAATTTATAAATATATTACTCAAATAAGTGTAAAAAGTGTGTGCAGTAAAAATAATTAGATATTTGCTCAAAAGTTACCTAAAAAAATGTAACTGAGTAAATTTAACTAGTTATTATCCACCTTTGAATATTAACCCAATAAATGACTTTTGTGCATAAACTATTTGGACATGACTTATTATTACAATTTTACTGGTACTTGTTACTCTCTATTTACTCGCTGGGTAGGCTTAGCATTTTTGAAACATACTACTGCTGCTGTCAGCATTGCATTCCCCTGTACAGAATTTCATAAAGAATATATTTCTATTTCGCCTGTAAAACACTGACATGTTGTGTCAATATATTAAAAAAGGCATTACTGTATAGAGGGTTCCTGTGCATCCATGCACTCAGTTTAGCGGCCTGAAAAAGCACCATCATTTAAACATAGTTGGTTTTGGAGTTCAGGTACAGCTGCATTCGTTAAGTAACAGACTTACTTTTTTTATTTCATGCTTGAGACTGGGACACAATCCCTGCTGATTGTAAACACAAATGTAATGTGTCTACTAGCTGGAAAGAGCAACAGCTTATGTGAGGAGGACAGCGTGTTTAAGAAATGAACAACAAGACAAGACAGACACAAGCGAAAGGCAATGACAGGGAAAAATGGCAGCATAGCAAATGTCTTGTACTAGAAAAAGGGCTAAAAAGGATGACATTGTGCTGGTGTGAGCTCCTGCAGCTCCAAGATTTATAAAACTATGCTGACTTGTTTTACAGGTCCACATGCCTCACACTGATACAGACTGAGAGGCATGCTGATACTTACTTATGAGAAGCATGCAAGTTAATTTTAGACGAAGGTCCAAGAAACGTTTTACAAAAATAAAGCATGACAATTTATTCATGACGATTTATTTATATATTTATAACAGCATGAGGAAGAGGTAAAGGCTGCCAAGCCCCTATTAAATCACCTAGAGTGTCTTGCAATAGTATTAATAACTCTAGCACTTTTCTAGAAATTTCACGAACTATAATGCTAGTGAAGGTTCTCAATTATCCAGGTCATAGTCATTCCCAAAAAATAAAAAACAATCCACTGGACTTGGTTTCCAAGTTTGAAGACGTTTTGATTCCCATCCCCACCCTTTAACGACCAACCCTCCAGACACTTGGGGTATTGCAGTCTAACAAAAGAGGCCAAACGACCCCCATTCCCAATGGGTGGACCCCTTCGTCTGTTTCAATTTGCATGTTTTCAAAACAAAAACATACCTTGGTTGGGCTACTGTATAAAACCTTGATCTCAACGCTATTCCTGACATTTTGAATCTGATCTCATCTGATCAGAGCTCCTTATTCAAATAGGGTTGTTCCTACATGGCTTGTGGCAAACTGCTATGGACTTTCTGTTTAATACAAATTTACAAAAACAGAATGGCCCTGTAAGTGATAAGCTCCTTCGCTGGTTCTCAATTCGTGTGGACTTCCATGTAACTTTGCGCTTCTGACATTTTTTGATGAAAGGGGAAGGGTTTGAGGCTTGAAAAGATGTAATAAAAATATGCATGACTAAAATTTTCAATAAAAAGAAAAACATTAAAAAAATTGTATTTTTAATTTTGGTTAAAAATATGTTGTATTGTGTTGGTTTGTCACTTAACATTCCTATATAAAAACATAGATGTTGGCATTTTGTTGTAACATGTAAACACATGTAAAAATGTTCAGGAGTTATTAAGACTTAAAAAAGTTTCTGTTTATAAAAATATTTAATTTTGCAGTGGTTACAATAATGGTCATCTGATTTAGCTTTTAATCTTTAGACAAAGTGATTGAGCGTATTAGTCTTTCTTTTGGAGTAAACAAAGTGAAAGTTGGTGTAAGTCATCGGAAATGTCTAGAATTCAGCATTGCAGTGCAGTACGGATGTAAAATGCTGACAGAAATAAGGACAGCAAGACAAATTAAACACAGAAAATATTAGTGTTACTAAAATAAAACTCAAACAGCGCCTCCGCCCTTCTTTTGTTTTATTTGTGATGTATTATGAAATTTTAAAGAAACAATCTCAAGCAAGGAGTACTCTGTTTTAGAGACCAACTAACAGGATGACAGCATTGTTACCCAGAGCCACCACTTGGCATGTAATGTGTTTTCATAGAAGGAGCTGCTATGTAGTGATACTGGGATGTTGGTTTGTCCTGTCTTCTCCGGTTTGCCACTTCATTATTTTTGGAAAAAGTGCTGTCAAACTCTGTTCTTATATTGTTTCTTATATGTTTACACAGTCCAGGGTGGGAAAAAGGAAAAAATAAAAAATAAACAATAGTTCAAGGAGTAATGAATATTGAACTGAAGGCAAGGGATATTGGTTTGGATGAATTTGTTTTTTGGAATGCTAATCCTCAGCAATTCTGTCCAAATAAAAGTGAATGCAGAATTAGCTGGGACCCTTAAGCTAATGAGATACTAGCCAAATCCTCTTAGGTAAGGCTTCAGTGAGTGATTGCTTTACCCCTTAAAAAAACAAACATGATCTTGTTGAGAGTATGACTTGAAGTAACTCAATTTGGAAGTGGAATTTATATGCTATAAAAATGTGATAAAACGACAACTGTATAACTAGTATAATATTCAGTCTTTCATTATTTTGAAATTAAAAAAGAACAAGTTTATGGCCAGATACCAGATCCTGATTGTAATGATATTGCATTTTACTGCTCAAATGTTATCATTACTTCAATAAGGAAAATAAAACACAGCTTTCAAAAGAGGAATATTTTTTATTTACTTTTGTTGGCTAAAGTTATTACTGTTCTAACTTCTTAACACACTTTTTTACCCCTTTTTTTGGCTGCGGTAGACCAGAATGACAGGGTTAAAAATACTAGCATTAAAATGTATTTAAATAGAAACCTAAAATGTGTCTGCAATCTATTTCACTAAAATCAAGAATGAGTGTAGCAAAACAACAGATGCATAACAAGGTATAAAGTGGGCGCATGATATAGCCGAACATCCTCTAATCAGAGTTTAGTGTAAAATTGGCTTATTTCTTAGCCAAATAAACTATTTTTACCCAATGTGTGATTTTCTTCCTTACTGTTTAGATTTATACAAAGATATCAAGCAAATTAAGAAGGCAACAGTCAAAGACATACAAATTCTATAAAATGATTATCTAAAGTGTAAAAAAACAAAGAAAAATAAAATCAGTTGTAAAAACTATAGCAGGAAGAGTAAGCTGGACATTAGCTTAAAGCTTAACTATTTCCTTATAATAAGCTTTCAATCAGCTTAAAAAAGTTGAAAGAGACTGCAGAGACTTAACCGTCATTAGGATTTTTATTTTGTGTACATGTCATGTCTTGTTGTTCAATACATGTTGCTCATTGTTCTGTGGTGCTACCGTAAAAGTTTCCTTGTATGTGTATGGGAGTTGAGGCCATTTTGTTGGAGTTTTTTTACACACCTTAGTTTGTTGTTAATAATTATGTATGTAGCGTCCGTGCTCATCCTGAGCAATGTACAAATAGCAACCTTTGATATTTGTACATAAAGCACTTCACCCTGGTTTGTTAAATCTGTCTCTCTCCGGGAAACCTATTGATGATTTTTTTTACAAAGATGAACAACATGTGATCTCTTTTACCCTCATCCCTGTTGTCTCCACTTTATCTGGAATCGGGTCGCAGCGACAGTAGTTTAAGGTGAATACCCAGACATTTGTCTTCCCAGGGCACTTCAGCTACTCTGAAAGAAGCCCAAGTTGTTCCAAGGCCAGCAGAGAGGCCCCTCTTATGGGTCCTAGGCCTCCCAATGGTGGGACATGCTTTGAACATCTAAAGATGCCAAAACCAACTCTGTTGACTCCCTCCATATGGAGGAACAGTTGGTCAGAATAGTCAAGGTTCTCATTCTATCTCGGAGAGAGTAAAGCCACTCTAGAGAGAAAGCTTATGTTAACTGTTTGAATCTAGCCTGGGCAGTCAGACTGACTACGCCATTCTGGTAGGTCTTAGACATGGGAGGAGGGCCCATGACAATGCTTTTCTGTAACCATAACGTCAAGATTTCAGCTGCAACAGAGTGACGTTTCAATGATGCCCCTTATTATCTCCCGAATGGATTGGATACATCAACTGCTGTGAGAGTTTTTCAATTTAAGAGAGAGATCTTTAGATTAGGATTTATTTAGCCTGGTCCTCAGAGCCTGCTGTCCTTCATGGTTTGGATGTGTCTTTACTCAAGCACACCTGATTGTATTACTTACTCTGGAGCCATCAAATGCTGCAAGAGCCTGTTAATCAACTTTTCCTTCAGGTTGATGTATGAAGGTCGGGAAACATCTACAACATGTAGGACAGATGGCCCTAAAGACCAGGGTTAAGAAACCCTGCTTTAGAAAACATATCCACAGTTATCTGATCAGATTTAACCTGTTTCCACTGACTCTGTTAATACTGCCTTTATAATTGAACTCTACAGAACCTGCTCTATTCCAGACTGATATACCATGTTTATGACATAATTTAGTCTGGCTGGCCAAGCTAGCTTGCCCCTGAGATTAGTACAAAATCCAGATATACTTAAATTCCTCCACTTCAGCCAACGTCTACTGATGAAGTGTTGGCACGTCTACTGGATGAAAAAGTAGCAGACATGAAATTTCCCACAATACACCTTGAAAAGTAGAGATCATTGATCTAGAAAAACAGATATATCCCAGATTGCTTTGTGAGAACTCTCCTAGCAAGGCATCATGGGATTTGTTATAAATGCGGTAAATAACAAAGATGGCCCAAGCACTGTTTGGGAAGGCCAAGTTACAGGACCAACAGGGAGCAAAAAGTAGTGATCATCTGTCTGAATGGTTAGTTAACGGTCACTATATAGTCCCCACTCTATACAGTGATTGAGGGATTTAGGGGTTAGGGTGGATGTTCATACACAGCCTACTGTATGTCTAAAGGATGAAAGAGAGCACATGCAGTTATTAACAGTAAAAGCTGAATCTATAACTGCATCTAGGAGAAAAACAGGACAAAACACTGAAAACATGCTGAGCTATCCCATGTATAATCTAAGGTCTTTATGGCAGCAGAACCTGCTGATATTTTTTTCCAGAACTGTTTTACAGCCAAACAGGAACAACCTAGATGCAGCTCCTTTGACTTGAAAAAGCAGAGAGAACATAAGCTTAGGGAACGATAATACAGCAGAATGGGAGAATAGAAAAAGAATGAGGCAAAATTATGTAAAGTGGTCTCTATCCCATTTACACTACCCCTCTGAGTTTGAATCAGTTAATCGTTAATCGATCTTAAGACCATTAACAGGCTAGCTCTCAAGTCATTTACGAAAAAAATTAATTAATGTACGGCACCCATAACACTCAGAAACAAATGAGCCTGGATAGCATCCTCCACCCAAATTTCAATGAGTACCTTGGTCTCGACATCATCCCTGTTCACACAGTGCTCTTTTGATGCCATTTACAGTATTGTTAATAAGCTGAGAAGACATTCGTGTTGTGAACAGGCGAAGGGATCTGTGAATTGTAAAGCCAGACCAGTTCGAAAACCCGCAAAATAATTCACCTGACTGTAAATAAGAGATAACGCTGTCAGCTCATATTCTCTTAATTATCACAGAACCTAGCTACAACTGAACCGTGCCGAGCCCTACTGTTGAACTAGTGCTAGATTTAGCCCTGCTCTGTTGTGTCTGGCACGGTTCAGTTCAGTTGCTTCCATTATTGCTCAACAGTTATCTTAGTTACAGTGCACAGATCATTCTCTTCACAGTTTCAAAAGAGTAGTGTAAATGGGGCTTATGTCCTTCAGGAGTCTAAGCCTTTAGCATTGTAACTATAGAGAGGAGCCTGATAACTAAAAGATCTGCCTCCTAATCTACAGTACTTTGAAAAATTCTAAAAACCCATACGAAATCTGCATTATGAGAACAAATTGCTCTATTAGGAACACCAGGATTGATCAGATCTCTGATACAAGTTGTGCTTGGTTATTTAGAGGTAATATGTGAGAAGGAGGAATTACCATGAATGAAAGTTAAAATATGAGAAATATGATCTCACTTTTTAAATTTCATCAGAGTGCTGACTGCAGCATTTTGGATCTTAGCTTGTCACTAACCTGTTGTCTCCTGCTGCAGAGGTTTCTGCCTTAGACACTGACGTTGCACACTTTGGTTATGTTTCAAATACATGTTTTGAGAAATATGTTTGTCCCCTCGATTACTGGATCCTATTGTTCTGAGCTTGACAAAGAACTCTATCCAGAGTAAAAAAAATAGGAGCTCTTAACTGCTGTGCTAAATCTACACAGCCTTGAGCATTATGGACATTCAAACGAATGGTGCTGGTCAAATTGGGACTTCTGTAAATAGCCTTCTGTAATACAAGTACAAAAATCTTAATTTAAACAAGTGTAGTATACTACTTAAGCTCTTTGCTGTAAAATCTATAATATATGAAGTTTAGGACATGTGCCTCATGCAGTACATGTCACGAAATAATGTATTTTAGTTAACGTTTTTGAGGTGGGCTGTGCTTATATAGTCTGACACCCAAAGGATTGTGGGCAATCGTATAGTTTCTAGTGGAAGCTAGGGACATCAGAAGGTCTCTATACTAACTGCTTTTTGCACTAAGATGCATACTGCTTCCTGGTCTTTGCTCCTTAATAACTTCCAGCACTATTCGGATAGCTTACTTACATACGGTACTTATTATGATGACCACATGCACTCTTTCTCCATGCCTTTCAGATTTGAGGTAGTCAGATCAAGTCTTTCACTTCTAATGAGGGACAAATTTAAACCATGCAGACTTCAAATTGAAATACAAAATTGATCTGGGAAAGGGGAGGGACATTTGGTGTAATTCTTCAAGTGAACGTGGGTATCTGCTCCCATGTCAAGTTCTTAGCCAATCGCAACAGCAGTAGCAGCTTGATTTCTTTCAAAACTAGCACAGATGACAGTAAATAAAACTCTTACCAAATTATGTGATCTATATACCTTATCTATAGGATACAAGATTATCATTAATATTGTGGCATTCAATTCATTTAAATTGGCATTATTTTAAGGAAAATTATTGGCAATCAGCTAACAATTTTTAACATCCCAATAAAAGTACAGTATTAAGTATATCACCTACTTAAACCTCATTGGAGTTCAGGGACAGCTGTGTGTTATGTATCCAACTTTATCTGCTTGTTTTCAGATTATTTGTAAAGAGAAAAAAATCTATTTACAAAATTCTATTTATGTTAACCAAAAAAAAGCAAAACAGCTTGATTATGGATTGATAAGATAGAACTAAACTGAGATGGAGGTCTAAATGCCTAAGCCTTGTTCAAGGTGTAAAGCTAATGCAGGGGGACTTTAGCACATTATCATGCCACTAAAAGGAGCAGTCTATTCCTGGTAACGTTTGTTTTTGTGTGCTCTGTATGCTAATTAATGCTAAGGGCAATGAAAAGGTTGATTTTCAAGCCGACCCCAAAAACTAAAACATCATCTGAAATATATCAGATTTTCTTGCACCTTAACATCAGGGAAGACAAAGAGGGCAATTCTATTTACATATAGCAAGTCTCATTCTGCATTTGCCTGGTGTGGCAGAAACTGCAGGGGCTGTGTGCACACTGAATGAAATGTGAATAAATAACACAGAGAGTGAGAGTAAGAGAGAAGAGGCATGAACATTAATTTCCCACCTTCATTCACATTCACACGGTGGGGCCATCGCTCTCAGATGTGTGATCTTAAACAGATTTCCTAGAGCTCACCCCCATCAGCGCATTTTCTCTGTCATGTATCAAAGCTGTCTTATACGTGAATAAAGCCCGAAACCCAACGTCACATCCTGCCTGAGCTAAAGTGATATGCCGGGGATGGGGTGGGAGAGATTCTGTGAGGACCCGCCGCACATTGCCAAGATCATGGCAGGAGACGACACTATACATCAGTGGGGACATAGGCTGTCAGAGCGTGAATGGGTTTTGTCATGAATGAATAACTACCACAAATGTGCATCGAGGGGAAGAGGAGAGCTTTACTTGCCTAAGCCTTTTCATCTCCTATGATCCACACTTCAGATTTAGTATAAGGGGCGGAGAGAGTAGGTGGGTAGTGGTTGAAGATGTTGTTGCTTTGGGCAAAGGATGGGGAATGCTTCTTGCTCACAATAAAGAAAAAAAAGAGACGGATCAGAAGGTGCAACGGATCTAGTACAGCAAACATAAATGGAACGTTTCCTGTCTGTCTCAGTACTGCATTTTATACTTGTGAACTGTCACCTCAGGCATGTACCATCTGAATGTCTCGACACTTTTGGCTCAGAGTGCAGAGCTAATTTCCCACCCAGAGGGGACCCTGTCACAAGAAATATGCAACAAAAAAAAAGGATCACTAGATTTTTTTTTTCCCTCTGTTTCACTTACACCATTTAAACCTGGTAGTGGTTCTATCTCTTCTTGGAGGTAAATTTCCTCACCATGGAGGTATTTTAAGGAACAGAGACAAGCTTTATTTTTTTAACAAAAATTTGCAAAGGGATACATATAGCCACAGGGAAAAGAGGCAAATATTGACAGCTCGAAAAAGGAAAAAAACAAACAAAAAACCTGGGCCCTCATGTGGGATGAAACAGTCCATATTGTGTGGAGGTGGATAAGAGTGTGAAGGTGAGGGAAGTGGGCTTAAGTGGGAGAAGCAGTGAGGGAATACTTACTCTTGCCCACCACACTGTGTTTGTACTTTACCGGCACTTTCCCAGAATACCCCCTGCCGATTCACCGTCTGCCATGGCACTGCCTATGAAGACAGCTGGCGTCCCTTACCCATTTTCCTCCATTTCAGGCATGGCAACAATGGATGAACTGAGGCACAGGCTGTGTCAGTACCTTCCCAATTCAGAGTTCGGTGTTCTTGTCACCTTTCTGATTTTCATATTTTAAACTATCCGGTTGAACTAAAACAGTTAAAAAATAAACTACTGTCTACTTTATTTTACCATGTTGGAGATAAAATTTGTATGCCACACCTTTCAGAATTACATTTGTGCAAATTTAAAAAAAATGTTGAAAGAAATGCAGTACTTTGTTTTGGTGTAGTGCATAGAATCCCAATAAAATATGTAAAAATGTGTGGTTTAGATGTAACAAATATTATAGGGTTCAAGAGTAAGAACATGTTTAGAAATAAATCTGGATATTTCTTAGCCCACTAATCAACAGTTGTAAAGAGCTTTCACACATCATTATAGTTATAAAACAGAGCCAGATGCTGCTCTCTGAAAGAGGCGAGGCTCAATGGTGTTAATGAAAACCAAACATCACGTTATTGCAATGTTGAAACACATAAAACAAAATACTACGACAGGTGAAAATAGCTGTTGTGAAACGCTCAAAAACAATAAGCTCTAGTAACCACTCCAAGAGTTCAACTCAGGAAGACTTTTCTGACTGAATGATCAGTTTTCCCTCTTGACTCATGAGGAAAACCTCCTCACTGTCTGGTCAGTCAAAACTCTTTAAGTATGTCTGTCAATCAGCATCTAGCAGGCCGCTTCAGGACCCGGCCCTCTCTAAGAGGTTTAGTCTCACTGAAAGTGACGTATTTTGGCATGTTATGTAATAAGGGCTCTATTTTTTGGCTGCTTACCTCAATAGATTAAGGCTCAAACCTCAACAGAGATTTAAGACTGAAATGCAGACTCAAGATCACCCCCAAGAGTGAAATAAACAGCAGATTAATGCACAAAATAACCATGAAATCAGGCACAGTTTAGTGCATATTTAATGCAGTTAATGACTACATTTATTAAGTTTGACAATGCATATTTTACCAATACCTTTATGAAATTTACAGGGCAGGTTTAGCCTCATTAGTATTCAAATAGAAATCACCGCTGTTACAAAATTAATTTCTAAAATTTAGGACTGGGTATTAGGTTATTTTTATTTTTTTATTTTTTTTCAGAATTATGTCTTAAATGTTCCATTACTACCTCTACTTCTTCAGCCACTACACACACAGATTCTCCTGTACTGTCTACTTTACCCTTGACTTTTCAAGGTGAGGAATGATTAATGTATTTAGAAGGCCAGTGAACAATGAAAAACAAGTATAAGGTGTCATGTTCTTCATAGTTAATGATCAAGGTTAAAGGTGCGCTTTTCAACATTTGATGCCAAACAAGAGAGACTTTGCATGTTTTTTTTATGTTTTTCTTTTTTTTTTCCAATCCCTAAAGGCCAGGCAGTTTCATTTGACTAAATGTGTAATCGATCATAAAATATGCTGAATGGCTTAGTCTGGATAAAATACAAGAAGGCAGTGCAGTACAAGGGACATTGACTGAGTTAATGGTAGTTCGTGTGATGGCGTGTGTGTCAGCTACTTTATGGTCATTGGAATGAGCTCAGTCACCCAGGGATGTGTTACAGAAATGAGATGTAATTTGTTCTTGGTTGAATAGGTTATTCCATTCTATTTCCAGTCAAAATCGGAACCTTTTGTAAATATGTGCATGAAAGAGTGCTACAATCTAAAAAAGGATAATGCAAAGTTGTTTTTAACAGAAATATTTATCCAACCAGTATGTCTATTTAAAAAATGTTTATGTAAAAATTGTTTCCCCTAATTCGTTCCTATTTACATTATATTTTTACCAATATAGATGTCACTTATCTCTGCACTACTTTTCATATATGCAGGATATTTAAACGCTGCAGCGTATTTGCACAGTTTATGTAGTAAAGTTTTAAAAAGCAAGTCAAGTATTATAACAAATATTGTCAAGGTGTATCTGGAGTTGGTTCAGTATCATGCAGAGAAGGTCCTCTAGCTTTAATTTAAAAGGACTTCTGGGGTAATGCATGCAGTTACTTTTCATGGACTTGCTTCAGCCCACACACCTAATCTCCCTGCACAGCAGTCACTGAACCTCACAACAGTAATCCGAGGGTGCTGAAATCTATTAAAAAGAATCAGTTTGTCTAAGTAGCTCATCCTAACTAAGGAAAAAAGGTTTTGTGGATCACAGGGGTTTGTGATTAAATCCATAGGGGCTTAGAAACTGAAAGGAGCTAATACAATTTTCCTACTGATGATTTTCCTTTTGTACTCTATTGGTTACCCTTTTGTATTTTCAAGTTATCTTAAAAGGCACAGACCAAAAAAATGTGAATAGGAAGGAAAAAATATTAATTGAAATTTGTGAAAATGTGTCAACATTAAAACAAGGATTTCCTGCAAAGAAAGTGAAATTCTTTGATTATAAAACCGCTTCTCACTTCAATGTATATTAGAAGCTACAATTAGTACCATGTTAATAAAGGTTTATCTATAGAAAACCAGTACTCAATTTAAGGGAGCAAAATGTAAGAAATTCATTGCAAAAAAGTCACCAACTTGTCACCAATAACAAATAATATGTTATCAAGGTAAAGTTTTGCAACTAAAGTCTAATTGATAATGAGATAGAAAAGAATACGAGAGATTAAAATTGCTGTGTTACAGTCATCCCACAGAAAATTAAACAGAAACACATCTTAGTTTTTACTCTGCCCAGTTTAATACATTATTGCTTGCAGTTCTCACTGTTTCAATCATGCTGAAAACATGCTTTCAGACAATAGTTGGTCGTTAATTGGGTAGGGGGTGGTGTCATTGATCACACTGTATTTAGCACTGGTATTTTCATAATTAAAGGATTCTATGTTGGGTTGATCTTCTTTGTGTATACTATGTTAGCTATCCAATGTTACGTAGCATTACTATGAAATAATGTCACATTAAGCAGAATTGTCTTACCATCATTTTTCTTTTGTAATATGGCTGGGCGATCTTTTGGTCCCTGAGGCCCCATGTGGTCAACAGGAAGGATAATGTCATTCTGCTAAACACCAGCAGGATCTGGAATAAAATAAAATAAAAACATTCTGCACTCCTCCATACCTTGATTCATACTCCACTTAGTCAAAACTTGTTTTTTTGCCATCTCTTACGGACATTGTCTCTAGAAAGTGGAGCCATGAGTGTATTATCTGTATAGGTGTCTTTGTGAACAGAAAGTCGAGTACCTTCAAAAAATTAGTCTGAATTTTTTCTCTCTAAATTTTTTATATTTTTTTTTAGATACAGTACTTACATTTGAGATACTATAAAACTGTAGAATTTACCGTCTGAAAATAACGTCTATAAATTCTCTCCTGGGTTTCCCTGAAGCTAGACATTTGATCTTGGTGATAGTCAGTTGCTTCTCAAGTGCTTTAGATTCATCTCCTATTTCATAAAAAAAAAAAAAGCCTGGGAAGTGGAGCATATTATCGGGATTGAAGATGAAACATGAGATGAAATATTGATGAACATTAAGTCTTGTTCAATCAATGCTTTTCTTTAGTTGTTTCAGTGTAAGGTACTGCATACATTACACTACTCTAAAATCTGATTAAATCTTTGTTCAGTCTTCCTTCTTAGTGTATAGATGTAACATGGCAAAAGGCACTCTTTCACATTGTTTTTGTTATCCACCAAAATTACATAACTTTTGGACTCTCATCTTCCAATGGTTTTCATCTGTATTTACAATCAATGTATGTATCAATCAATGTAGCTTGGATTGTAATATACATGTGCTGCTCTGACTCTTAGTAGGCCAATGATTTTTGCTAAGAAATTCTGTTTGGGTCTTAACTTAAGGAACTCCTAAAGAACTACAATACATGTAGAAAAACATTCTGAGGTTTTTCAAGATATGGAACCAAAGTTAAGCCATATGAGTGACCAATGATGTAGGGCATTCACCAAAAAGTCGACTTGTTGACAAGTCGACCTAATTAAATTGCGTCAACTCACATCTGGACAACTCAAAAGTTGCCCCTCCCCTCGCCAGGTGTGGGCCCATGTGTCAGTGTGCGTGTGGTTGGCTATGCGAAACCACTCTTATTAGCTTATATTATGGGCTTCGTAGAGTAAATACTACAGTTAGCAATACAAATTGTATTAGATCTATCTCATATGACCTATAGCAAGATTTAAATAATTTTTGGCCATACCCCAGTAAGCATTGTGTTCTTTATTTATTTATTTCCTACTGTTACTATTTATACTACTTGAGTAATATATTCTTTGTTGCTTTAGATATGAATAAACTTAATAAATAAGTAATTTGATAAATTAATAAAAAAGGGAACCAAATATTTCAGCTACAAACTTGATATAGTACATGGATATAAGATTTAATAAAATCATCTTTTACTTCAATAATACTATTTTGGGTACCAGGTTAAAGGGTTTTTGTTTTTAGCCCTCTCTTTATTTGCTGTGACATGTGATATTAGCCAATTTGACCCGTTAACTTCATTTTAACAACACTTTTCCTAGTCAAACTCATAATTCAAGTCTGTTTTCTTAAATGACGACAGAACTGAATAACAAGTAGCTTCAGAGTTAATAATATTTAGAATTGTCAGCAGTTTTGTGGAAGGAATCAAAGCTGAAAAGAAGAACAAAGAAACAGAATTTGGGTTTAAAGCAACAAGGATTAATACTAATAAGAAACTCCATACTGAGATGCTGAAAAAAAAGAAAGAACTCTCACAAAGAGACATAAAGTTAAGCTGTGCAACCCTCCCTAATCTAGACTAGATGGGGGCTGTAATACAACAACTCATTCCTTGCGGTAGACCTCCGTTTGTCTTTTATCTCCCAGGGACTGTTTACTCCCAGTAATTAGTTAATTCATCACCCTAATGGGAACATCCCCCTCTACTAAATAACTTCTCTCTTCCTGTAGCGGGCTCACAATTCTGGCACAGCATCGAGCAGAGGAGGTAAGACTGCTTCCTGAGTGCAGTGTCAAGGGGGTGCGGGATGTCCAATCTGTCAGTATTTCTTACAAGAAGTCTATTCATCTCCCATGTTGCAAGAGGGTAAGTTGTCAGGGGAAGTAAGGATTTTATATATGATTAAAGAAAGTATGAGTTCAAATGCTAATACTTCTATGAATAGATTATTTTGAGTGAAGTCATATATTCCTTTGGGTAATAAAAGAAAACAAAATATGGACTCTGTTTACAGTTATCCACCTGTCTTTGGCATATGTACTTTAGGCATGAAATTATCTGGTAATATTGTATTATCTTTATTTTCTAAAGGTGGAAAAAGCAACAATAAACGACTTTAATTGATTTGGTACATACAAAATTAAGACTGCTGTGGATGTACTTTCATTTACACAGTTAAAATTATACATACACATACACATATGTAGAATGTCTTTCATCTCTTAGCAAGATACATCTCTTTTACAAGTTGCAGCCAGACTCCAGGCTTTTTTTAAGCATTCTCAATCCCCTCTTGTAAATCTGACTATATATTTAGTTATTCTTCTTGGCGAAATTAGAAGAGTAAATTCAAAAATGTTTTCTTGCTATTGTCAAGATCTTAAGCATAATGCTCAGATTTTCATTAGATATAGGGTAAAGGCTCAAGGAATTCCAAAACAGCTTTGATTGTTATAATAATAATAATAATAATAATAATAATAATAATAATTATTATTATTATTATTATTATTATTATTATTATTATTATTATTATTATTATTATGTTGAAACAAATGTTTTTGTTTCAACCTTAAACCAAACTGTCATGTTACATTATATTAAAATGTTATGATGATCAGTATTAACCTAAGGACCACAAAGGCTCATTGGAAGCCATAAAAAAGGAAGTTGTGGCATCAGTGTCACTGTTAGCAGAAAAGTAATCTTCTACTCTAAGAACAATGCCCTTGAGCAATGTGAGCATTGGCAGCCACCCACATCGACAAACCATAAACTTCTGAAAAACAGCTATAAGGTTGGACAAGACAAAGATAAAGCTAAATGAATACAATAACAAGATGCATGTTTAGAAAATTAAGGCAAGGCACTGAACATGGCACAATAAGTCTATATGTGGCAGCATAACCCAGTCGAACTGCTATAGTTCTGGTGCATTTATAGAATTAGATTAAATCTTGAAAACAGCGGAATGCATCCAAATGTTGGAGTTGTTAACAGCAAAATGATCCCATACAGTAATAAGTAAATTTCATCAATGTGAGATCAATAAATTCAAACAATCAATAAAGTAAATAAATCAATCATGCAATCAATCAATAGAAAAATAAACTTCTCTAGGTACAAAAAAACTTATGTAATGTATGTCACTGCTGCAGTTCAAAGGATCAGTGTAAGTTCCTAAATCTATCAATATTTGTGACATTAGTTCAGTACAAACACATAACTCTTTTTGTCTGTTAAAAACAAGTTTTTAACAGAAAAAAGACAACATGTCGAGGGTAGCAGACATCAGTCATATATTTTGTGTGTTTAAGTTAATCATATTTATTTTTAAAGTATAGACAGTCTGCTCTGAGGTCCAAGTAACCACTGAGGTATTTACACCTATTTAACCACCTCCACTTCTCCTCCGATGATGTTGAGAGCTTTCAAGCCCATTAATCTACATTGATCTCCCTTGTTTTGGTAACAATTAAGGACAAACTGACAATTTATTCCTCCTGCAATGAGCATTTTTTTTTACATGGCTCTATTTGTAGAGATTTTGACTTAACAAAATTACTTAACATGAAATCTGCAGCAGGTTGTAAATACAAAAAGTCCAAGTCTACACATTGACCTTGGTCTTGACAACAATTACACAAAGAGGATGTTAGAGGGGGCAGATTGTCTAGGTTATTTTCTCAAAGAGCCTCAAACTGGGGGTTGTCCCTACTTTATGGAAAACCTCTCGTGTGGTACCGGTTCCCAAAACGCCACACGCCAAGGAACCGGCCCACTGTAGACCAGTGACCCTGACCTCCCACCTGATGAAGACCATGGAGCGCCTCATCCTAGCCCAGCAGTATTCATAACGGGGAAGAGTAAAGCTTAATGTCACCAGCAACTTGGAAAATAAGCTTGAGACGTTTTGAGCTATGTCCGCTGTTTGACGAATATTGTCCACTTAAGGGAAGGGGACATTCTCAAATCCATTTAGTAAAGCTGCACAGATCATTTCTTTTTTTATATGAAAAGGCACAAAGCATTTCTTAAAACCCATGCAAAATGTTATAATGTCATTATTTATGTAATTTAGCAGAAATTATTGTAAAAAGGTTTTTTTTTACTTTTGAGTCAAATATTAAACATTCTAACATTTTATTATTAATTATTATTAGATGTTGAAGTTTGAAATTATTACATTGCTATATAATACTATGGTACAACATAATGGGGTTTTAGGATGTCTTCTACACTGTCTACAGATATGGCATCTATAACTTTGTAGGACTTAAAATACTTAATTTTGAATCATTTCATTTTAGAAATGATTGCAGTCGTTTATGAAGACATTTTTTTAGCATCTTTTTATAGGAAAAAATATTAGATTTCTGTTTAACATACTGTATCTGGTTGCATTAATTCTTCAGTGAATAAACACTTGTAAGATGTTAAGGAACAAAGAACAAAGATAAAAGGCCCCAGCATAAGACTGGTTAACAGCTGCAATTTGTTTGGACCAGTACCATAAGAATACTTTTCCTAAATGTACTGAAGAAGCCATTTTTAGAACCCTATAAGTGTTTAAAACAAACATTATTTCATATAAAATTATTTTCATTCACATGCAATATTGGAAGTTAAAAGGGATCAGTGACTTGATTGTGCTTGTCTTTCAGTCCATTGACTGTGCAGATGTGAGAAAAACAGTGGACGATAGTAAGGCCAGATAATTAGTTCTTATTTCCCTCCCAAGAAACTCCACTCTGCGCAGTGGCTTGAACAGAAGCTTGTGTGTAATCTGCACATGCTTCAGACAAAGCCAATGGGAAGAGACTGAGGGATGTATTAACAAAACACTGTTGGGAATGGTCCTGATGAGAGATTAGTTAGCTGATAGGCCCTGCATTTTATCCATTTCTTTCATTACTCCTCCCTGCCCTTGCATAGGCTGCAGTCAAAAGCCTTGTCTTGCACACCAGGGAATCAGTGGACTGGACTTCCCATCTACCTTTCTGATCACCACTCAGCTCTCATTGGGTCCCTTTGTGTTCTGTCTCTCTTCATTAAGATAGGCTTTATTGGACTTTTTACAAGCTTTTGTGCTTGAGAGGGAAGGTATAACAGGGGTCAGAGGGATGAATGTCTTCTCTTTCCCACCGCTCAACAGGTTCAAAAGGCTAAAAGGTAATATTTAAAACAGTTTCTCTTTCAAACTTTGGTCACCAAGATCAAAAAATATGAAATCATGATAATGCAGTTTCTGGAATCTTTTTTTTCTATGTTTTTACTCTAAACGCAAACTCTAATTTGGGTTTGCATTTTTCATAATCAAATTATTTTAGTTGTGTAATGCAAGGGATGGTAAAATCTGGAGCATTCCAAAACAAAAAAAAAATAACAAAAACAAACAACAAGATTTGCTTCACACTGGATATTCAAGGTTTTCAATCCCTAGGGGGAAAATATAACCTACAGAAAAGATCAGATATAAAATAAAAGTAATCTCACAGTGCCATTTTTTGGCATACAGCTATTTTTTAAGCAATCATAGCTTCACTGAAGATTCTTACAAGAGATGTTTTTGTCACCTTCTGAGTTGTTAGAGTCCTTCAAACTAAGCTTCTATAATTTTGTCTTCACAGGTTCAGGTGTACTATTTTACTGTTAAACGTGCCTTCAAAATGATAAATTATATATATTACATAGTCAAAATCTAAACATAATTTGACTGGTGACTGCTGCTGTTTTTCTGGCCAGAATCTGAAAGGTCTATCTTTATCTATTTGCCATAACAATCAAAATCCAAAACAATGATTTATTTTTACATAATAGTTTAATTATGTTTATTTAACAAACATATAAAAAAAAAATGTAGTCTCTGTCCTGTTATGCTGATGGATAAAATATAGAGCCGATGGATTTAGGTGGCCTGGTCCTGTTGCATACCAGACAAAAAAGCACTGGGTATTTCTTGATAGATTTCTAATGAATCTCCTACATTAGTAGTTGAAGATTACAACATATTAATTTCAGGATCATAGCCTGGGTCTATCTCTGTGAAGACCTACTGTTTTAATCCTCTTCTATTTTCTAATCAGAGCTCTAAAAGCATATTACAAAACCAAATCTAGCAATTTTTCCGTTCAGCAATTCTGTGCTTTGGGAAACACTGAAAACACATCTTGGGGGAAAATAATCTTGTATGAGCTTCATTTAATTCAACTAAACATAGCATAATGGATGAGACTTAGTGTGAATTAATGACTGCAGAATAGATTTACAAAAGCTCTCTCTCCAATCAGACTATTGCAAAAAATCAGGCTTAAATTCTCTTACAATTATTTCTTGGGGAAGCAGTTTAGCAATGGTTTGTAAAAGCTGTTGCAAAACCCTTAAAAGTTGGGGGGAAAGTTTTTTTTTTTCTTCAGTTAGGGACCCCTTATAGATAAAGATATGGAGCAAGAGAAGGTCCATATCCCAAACTTTGATGGGATATAAACTTTGCCACGACAACTTTTTCAGTAGATGGTCATCATAAACTTTTCTTATAATCTGTGTGTGTATATCAAGCCTTCTCGATTCTACAAATGCCTTTAATATGGACTTTATTTCACAGCTGCTAGAATCCATAAGACTATTCAAGACCAGATTAAATTCAGGCCTCATCAACAATTCATTTATATGAGAAGAAGCATTTGATGTGCTTAATTTGTGTTTAATCCAATAGAAAGGTTTAGCCAACAACTTTTTAAAATGATATTACTAAGATATTTCTTACCTTAATGCTTTTTCTAGGCATTATGTATTCTAGGGCTCTTTAAAGTGCAACCCTTCTAGATTTTGGTAAACAAATATCCCAAGACCATAACTATTAAAACTTTAACTATAGCAGCTTATATATGTTTAAGATTCTGTTGTTGTTTTTTCTCTCTGAAGGAAAAATGCCACTTTCTAGATGGCCCTTTTTACATCAGTCTATGGGTGGCAAACCAAAATCAAAACCATAGACTGACTCATATCCAGAGGTTGGCAGTAACTGGTTACATTAAAAAAAAGCATGCTTAATGAAAAAACAAAGAAAAATTCGAAACACTTGGACATCAAACTGTATAATATTTATTA
This sequence comes from Cyprinodon variegatus, assembly GCF_000732505.1. Lineage (NCBI taxonomy): Eukaryota > Metazoa > Chordata > Actinopteri > Cyprinodontiformes > Cyprinodontidae > Cyprinodon > Cyprinodon variegatus. The sequence goes on from NW_015150657.1 coordinate 322,055, forward strand.
AACTACATGGGACTCATGAGCAAGCTTTAGCAATGATTATTAGGAACATCTAGGAACTGGACAAATACAAGGATTAGTAAAATCTGGACTACAAGATATAATGACTCATACACAATACAAAACCATGACAGTCTGAAGGAATTCATTCGTCTACTGAAAACAATAAGCGTATGACTGATCACTGAGTCTCAAGACTCCTAACCCTTGATTAATAACTTATTAGAATGTATAACATTTGAAATATGTTATGAATTCTGTAAAAATCTACTAATTAGTTGTACATATATAGAGCACCATGATCTAATATTGAGGTATTCAAGGATTGGAAAAGGGAAATGTTCCTAACAACACATCAAAAAGTTGTTTTTAAGAGTGGGAACTTTAATATCAATCTTCTTAACCCAAATAAGCGTAAAATCACTGACAAGTTTATCAATATGATGTAGAGAAATAGTTTATACCTAAAAATCACCAGACTTAGTAGAATGACATCCTACTGTGCTACTTCAATTAAAAAGAAATTTAACAATGATGCTGAAAATAACACAATGAGTGGACTATTAATGACATTACTGATGACCTACCAATTTACACAGTCTATAATAGCATCCACAAGATTAACCAGCTAAAGGAAATAGTAAAATAAAGATGAGGAGAGTCTACTGTATGAAAGAACTAATGAATTAAAGAATGATTTATTTTATTTTTATGTATGTATTTATTGGACCATGAGTCCGGAATAAAGTTTATCTAATCTAATAATCTAATGATCTACTGAAACAAAATTTCTGCATAGCTATAGAAGAAAATTTAATTATAGATACTGTAAATACAAAAATGTGTAAATGCAAAACATCTAGTAAAAAGAAATTGATATGAAAGTTATAAAAAAAAAAAAACCTTACCTGATGAGATTTCAGAACCACTAACATCTATCTGCAATTTGTCCTTCAAACCGCTAAATTTCCTGACAAATGTAAATAGCTAATGTTCTGCCACACTCACTAAAACTTGGGATATACACCACTTATAGACCAGTTCCTTTACTCCTGTAATTTTCCTAAATTCCAAAAAAAAAAAAAAAAGCTGAGCAAGTTAATTAAAAGGGTTTTCTCTGTGTTTAAGCCCTGTGAAGATTACTGATCAAAGAAAGATGTTTTATAAAATTAAGGATATAACGGAACACCCTAAGCATCCTCTTACAAAAATAATAAACTAAAGTGTCCTCAGTCAGAATCTTCTGCACGTCATATTTAAAAATGAACTCAACAGGGGATCATTCCTCCCTAGAACAATAATATACTGTATAACAACATTTGATTTCCTTTTGTAATTAATAAGGTATTTTTGTTTTTAAGTGTTAAAACCTTGATGTTATAAACCTTTCTATAGTCTATCAATTATGACTAAACCAGCAGATGACGAATATTACAAAGAAGGGGTGATCCTGCGTACTGACAGGTTCCAACACTTTGTGACATACTATGCCTTTATGCAGCTTGTTTACCTCATTTGCTAAAGCTTATATTTATATCAATAAGGAAACCTTTTGCCTGTATTCAAAGGGATTATCAAGAGGCTCTAAGTGCTTTTAATTGTATGAATGTAAAGGTAACTTTCTGTCAAAAAATCTACACGAACATTACAGCTTTTAAGTAAACATATCCATCAGACTACATTTATATACATAACTCATAAAAACCACAACAAATTTCATGTATGAGGAACAGAAAACCTTCTAATCTCGCCATGCCTCACAGCTACTGTCAAATCTGGGTTCTGCAACCAGCAAAGGGTTGTACTCATTAGTCAAACCCCTGTATTGCACATTAATGAATTTCATTAAGTAGCTCATTAGGAAGCAACTGAAAGATAGACAAAATCAATTTTTAGAGCATATGTCTATTCTAGTTTCACCACATTTGAGGATGTGACTTAAGTACAAACATGTTTAATCAGGTTTGCTTTGCTGCACACCTTTGAATGTTTCACACAAAGTAATGAAATCTATTTTTGCGGATAAGGTGTTGATTTCTGGAAGTAGTACCTCCATGTTATCAGTTTAGCTATACAGCAAAAAACTCCAGCTGTAAATAAGGAATCCTTGTCAAAACCTCTCATATATATTTCTATAACTACAAAAAATTAAAATATAATCACTAGAATATTCAGTAGGCCAAAACCCTAAAAATCTACTAAATTCTGAAATACAATGTGGATTTTATTGTATAGATTTTATGGATTCTGGCAAGATTTGACAAATGCATACCTTTAAAATTATGTATTTGTCAAATCGACAAATAATTTTGTTATGCCATTAAACCTGTCTAACTTTAAAAAAGGGAACACTCAAAATAAAGATAATTGTGGTTTGGACAAACATTTTTAAACACAAGAAAAGCAAACACAAATTAAAGGTAATGATTTTGGCCACTCTTACTTTCCTGAGGACCCCTTTCCTCCATTCAAACTTGCCAATAACAAAGAAGATTATGATTCCTGAGAAATCAGTTACCTCGTGATGACTTAGTAAATATTAGCTGGTTTGCAGAGCGCCTGAAGTTTCCATGTTTTTCTTTGCAATCTCGTTGAAATCAGCAAAGACCTAGAGACAGTTTTTATGCTGCAGAAGTTGATAAATGTAACCAAGTGATTGCTGTCTACCAAAAAGGACTGAAAAGAATGTCAAGCCATGTTTGATCCCATCTAAAATATTTCCATTTCAATAACCCAGTACAAAGGTTTCCTCGTGGGATTTTAGTATGCCCAACCCCACAATTCTAATTAATCAAAATTAAGATATCAAAAATCCTAACTCTAGTAAAAAGAAAACAGGGAATGTTTAAAGCACAGTTTTTGGAAGTAGGAAGTACTCTAAGTGATTTTGGTCAGAATCAAGAGAACATTGAGCTACCTGGTCATGCCCATTGTTTCTGTCTGTGGTGTCACAGCACCACCAAAGTGCCTGGCATACATACTACAAGGTCTCATTGGTACTGTGTACATTTGTGTGGGCACAACTTTTTTCTAAGTTTATGTAAATATACCATGTTGACTTTTGTGTGGACTAGGCCTAAAATTCTGTAGAGAAGACTTCAAAAGTGTATAAGTGAGAAAGCATATGTACATTGAATGTGGCCTGTGGTATTTACAGGAAGTGCAACATGTGCAGTCGGAATAATTTTCCTGATGGAAGTGGGAGAAAACAGTGCAAAGGGGTCGGTAGCAATGCATCTGGCAAAATCTATGGACTTGTGCTGCACAAACTGAGCCCAGATTAGGCATCCCAAAATCCCCTGTGTTTTTCTTACAACCTGTACTAAATGTCATGTTTTGGTTTTGTTTTGGACTAATTGATACCTACTACATGATTTATACCTCTCACCATTATAATTAGCTCCACCTGCGGTCACTAATTGCCTCCAAGTCAGTCTTTACATACCTGCTTCACTCTCCACTCATTACAAGAATGTGCTCTGTTCCTGTTGCTTCACTAGGAACGCTGCAGCTTCAAGCCATATCTGAACCTCTGTGCTGCTTCAAGACATTTTGAATCTTCACTGCAGATTCTGCATAATCTTTCTGATTCAGTCCAAGTTCATCTCTGCCTGCCCCCATCTGCAACTACCTCACCTGTGACAATGAAACTTAAAAAAACACATTGTGTCAAATAATTACCGTGTTCTCACCTGCAAAATCATAACATTAAATCCTTCCTCAGACCTGGAGCGGTCTCAGTTGTGGCCCTATATAAGTTTGTGAGCAACTGAGTAGAATCCAGATCAATGATCCATTTGTCTTATATTAGATATTCCGTAAAAATTCAAAAAAATTCAAAAAAA
>NW_015150657.1:326346-329133 GCF_000732505.1 Cyprinodon variegatus
CCAGAATATGGACATTCTGGTCCTCAAAAGAATGTCCTTTGTTCACAAGGTGTAGGTGTACAACAATCATAGGTGTACAACAATCATAGACAGGTTTCAGGTACTACAGGAGACAATCCCCCCCTTAATGGCAATCCCTCCTTTAACGACCGACCCCTAGAAATCATAGACAGGTTCAGATATTACAGGCTAATGATGGAACAAAACGACCCCTTCATCGGTTACCATTTCATGTTTCCAAGCAATACAAGGCCTTGTCCATATAAGACTCAAACTCACTGCGGATCCAGACATTTGAATTGAGAAAGCTTCCTGGAGAGGTGGCGAAACGTCTTCAAATCTTGAAAACCAAGTCCAGTGGATATTTTTTGAATTTTTTTGAATTTTTACGGAATGACTATGACCTGGATGACTGAGAACCTTCATCAGTATATTAGATATTGTGTAAGTCTATTTTCCTCAGCTCAGTGCTCGTCATAATAAACGTAAAATTTTAATGGCCGTATTCCTTCAATCTAAGCTAGCCTTTGGGGTTTTCAAACACCATCAGTTATGCAAAAAATGGTTCAAAAACAATCCAATGCACTTTGTTTTCAAGTTTGAAGATATTTCGCTTCCCATCCAGGAAGCTTTTTCAATTCGAAATATTAGGAATAGCCTTGAGTTCGACACCAGTTGATTTTCCCTAAAGTTTTGTAAACTGGTACACAACACGATTTTAGGCTAGTCTAGAAGTTGCTTTTACCTGTCTACTGTACAAAGTATTAAAAAATTGATTAGCAGAAATTTTGTGCTGTATGAGCTATCAGCACTCCATGTTAACCATTTACAAATAAAAATTAAACTTTATATTCTTATCTTAGAAATGCACAGAGACCAGATAAGCACTCAACACAGTCACGTCACAAGGTCAAAATGTGCTGTAATCCACTGTAAGTATCCATCCTCCTATAAAAGAAGGAAAGTGATTGATGCACATTTAAATGAAAGTTCAATTGAAGGACAAGGCCTAGTTATGGCATCTATTCATCAATTAGATCATGATACACCCCCTACAGAAATGATGTTTTTCAATGCAATATTTTTTTTTTTGGATGGGCACAACTAAAATTAAATTATTTTACCAAAACTCCTAAAAGTTACCATAAAAATATGGATTTACCAAACATTTTCATACAAGCATTTGAACTTAATCAGCCAATACTCTTATTTTGGAAAAAAAAATTAACATTTTGTTTAATATATATATATATTTGTATTATCTGCAGAAGCAAATAATACAGTATTATTTGCAGAAGCCTTTGGGTTTTATGTTAGCCTAAGAACAATAATTGATCTGCCCTCTTCGTTTGTCTCACTGTTTGTTGCTTAAACTACATATTCTTAAACTACTTAATTTGACACTTTTTTATTTAAACATAAGTCATGCAAAGTCCTCTTATTTAGATAGACAAATGGAATATGAATCTGTTCAGTGATCTATGGCAAAACAGTGTGATGGAAATTGGCTTGCTTCCAGGGCTATGTCAAGAGAGGGTACTGATTCTCTCTGGCTTTGTCCGAGTTTGGCAGCTGAGTCCTCCGAAGGCCAGATTTGTTGGACGATTACATCATAGCACAGTACTGTGGCCTGTTTAAATTCTTAGACTCCTTCATATGCCAATGCAGTATTCTTTCCCCTTGGTTGGAAGGAAAGGTTGAGTGTATCCTGTCATGATTCTGCCCTTTGTGGACTTCTGTTTAAGCTTCTTTTAGTTTTCAGTTACACTTAAAGTTATATAATTCTCTGTCATTTGTTTCTTTCCATTTTGTGTTATACTTAAACAGTGTTGTATTTTTTGAGTTACTCTCTTTTGTCCCCTTGTACTAGTCTCCTTTCCCTTTGCTCCTTCCAGTTACTTCTGTCCACACCGGCTGCCTATCAGCTAATTAGTCCTCCCATTGTTTCTGTATCCCATACATTCATCTCCTATCCAGTTATTCATTGCTGGATCCCTGTGATTCTTTTGGTTGATTCCTCCCTGGTGTCTTCTAGTTTTTTAGTTCTTTAGTCTCTTGTCGATCACTTCAATTTTGCAAGCAATCTTCCCTGCCTCCTTCTTCTCTGCATTTGGGTCCACAACTACATCCATCCAACCCTGACAGTATCCTTCGTGGGCTACCGTGTCCTACAATTCATTACCTGGCTAAGCCGACTGCTCCGTGCTCAGGAAAAAAAAAGTAATGAACAGTGGTGAATAGGTACATCTTAAATTAATGAAAATAGTGTATTTAAATGGTCTGTAAGCCAGAAAAAACACTACACAATAATGAAATCTTCTTTACTAGAACATAGTTATTTCTCAGCCTCAGTTAGCACACAAAACAGTAGTGAGAAGGTTGGCATCCATTCTTTGTCTGCTTTATATGTCGTATGTCACAGGTGATAGGCAACAGAGATTACACTGAGTGAGGGGTGGGGACAGATGGAGAAGGCTGGACCTATTACAATTTATAGCAGAACTCACCCTTCTTATTTTCACTGCTTTCGATGGACCCAGTCAAGGCAGAGGTGCTTCAGCGGATGCAGTGCCGAATTCAGGCACAGCTTTTTAACTAGCTAACCAACGGCAATGTGTTTCATGAAGCTGTGAATACAGGTAGATCCAAACATTTCAAAGTTCACAGACAGTTTGAGGGGTAGAGGCTGAGCAGAGCACAAACAAACATTTTCTTGTTACCTATGCATCTTTTGGTTGTTATTGATATTTAATGTTCACTGATTACTTCCCTAACTATAACTTTTAT
>NW_015150657.1:330925-332671 GCF_000732505.1 Cyprinodon variegatus
AGCCTCTGATCAGAGGCTGACACTGCCTAAACCCTGTTGAGCCTGCTATTAAGTGTAACACATCTTAATGACTTTTTTAAATTTATCTTTTGGTAATTTTTTCCATCCCTATACATCAATAAATTATTAAAATGCTAAAAACCAAGGGGATCGATGTTAAAATAAGAATGGTGTATTTAACCATATGGACAGCTTTTGTTCCTGAATAAGTAGCCAGATAGACCAGTCTTTCTCCCAATTTCGTTTCACTTCTTTTCACAAAAAGAACAGGCAGGCAGGCAGGCATCTGGTAACGGTTCATTAGTGGTTGTGCAGCGACAAACTCTACCTAAGCTGAGCACTGATAGAGTATAATGGCACCATGCAAAGAAGGAAAATAACTGCTCGAACCAAACACTGTAAGATTTTCACAATCAACTCAGCATCATTTAAAGGAGTCAAATAAAACAAGAAGAGACTTGGTGAAATGTTTAAGATTAATGCAGAAGGGCATGAATGTTCTGTCTCCAACCTACTCATGTCCTTTTCTAAAGAGGAACATGGACATCAGCTGTCCTTCTGATGAGACTCTAAATGAGCTCAGTAATATGTTCTGAATGTTGTATTCACATTATCAGTTTGTGCAATATTCCCTTTAAAAAGAAATGTGTTGGGTGCAAAAATTGCTGGCTAATATATTTCAAGAGTAAAAACATGCGTTGTAGATGAAAATGTACATATTTAGCAAAATAGACAGTCTCACAGCGGCTGATGCTAACACTGGACACAAACGACATGCACCAAAATGTCATTTGGTCATGGAGTGTAACAAGCATGGGTAAAAGAAAGGAAAGAAGGAAGAAAGTAGGCATATAATGCAACTGATATCACAAGATGTCTCCATCATAATCATTATGAAAATATTTTATATCATGCAGCCTTAAAAGTGATCGTTAAGCTGATGTTTTAGATAAAATTTAGCGACAATAAACCCATCTTCTCAGCAGCACTAAGGAAGTGGAAAAAAATTCAAGAAGATACTGATTGTATAGTAAATATCACAAAATTCTCCTATTTTACACATCAACACACAGTGATATGGCTAAAAAACAGAAGCTCTAAAACGCTTCTTTTATATGATCTTTTCTGTTTTTTTTTTCATTTGTAGATCACTAAAATAAGATTCTTACTGATCAAAATCACTTTGTTGCAGTAATTGAATTTTAGAAATAAAAAAACCCACAAAATTATACTAGTAAGAATTAAGTTTTATATATCTAGAAATGTTTAAACATTTAAATTGGCCGTTCTGACATTTATCAGCTTGACTGAAAATGTATTCATGATATCTGAAGAAAAAAAAAAAAATCCTGAACAGTAATATTACGAATATGGAGATCTGAAATTAATTTCTAGACATCCAGAATGTTTATTCTAGATTTGGAGAAAAAAAGTTTGTTTCAAAAATTTCTTTGTTACTTTGTTAGTTTTAGTTATCAGGAGTACATACAGTATTCAGTAAAACTAGTACATATCAAAACGGCTTGCCATAGAGGTTATTTTTTCTACAATGGTAGTAGATCTATGTATCTATTAAAGTGAAATCTTCTGGCAACAGTTGAAAATGAAGATGATGATACATGATACATAGAACCTGTGCATCATCTCATGTGTACCTCATGTTGATTCTGTCTTCTTTTACACAGTAAATAACTGACTGTTTGCAGCCATGTTTCAGATGTTATTGTCCCAAAAATGGCCGTTTTA
>NW_015150657.1:332903-337343 GCF_000732505.1 Cyprinodon variegatus
TATATATATATATATATAATTTTTTTTTTTTTATGCACAAAGCTACGACAAAGATCGGACTAAATCAAGAAAGCAATAGCGTGATTGGCTGCAAGGAGAGCGGAGACAGAGGAAACTACGAGTTTATGGAAGAAAACGTGCTACTGACCAGGTCAGCTTTAGGGAGAATGTTACTATGGTGATTGAAACAGGGGTTGAAAAAACTCTCTTTGTGAACTAGAAAAGTCAGACTTTCCTTGTTTTCAGGTTTAGACAACTTAGAGTTTACGGTAAACCTACTTCGTGAAACTGACCCCTGGTCATGATCTTACAAAACCAAACTTGAATTTCGGGCTATAGCCAGTTGTCTACAAAAAAAATCAGTTTTTCTTTTTTTTTTTCATTTTTCAGCATGATAACAAATATTAAACAATTACTTCATGATATAAATTTGAGTTATACCATGGCCTAATAAGAGTCCAGAACTAAATACAAAAGGAGGTTGTCGTAAGGCTGAATTCTTGGTGTGCTTATATGGAAAGATTAGGTAACTAAGCTATGAGAAAATTTCATATAATGGTATTTGAGCTGAAATATTATTCTGAAAACTTTTCATTTTGTGTTTTTTTTTGTGTGAAAGAATTCTTGAAATATTGTTACAATCCTTAAGCTTTATCTGTGATTTGTTGCCATACTTCAACATTTCATGCAACGGATTGTCAAACATTTACTTTGCTGCTGAGTCTTAAAATTGACACAAAGGAAGGTCTATGCCTTATTCCTCAAATAAAATGGCAAAAAGCTTGTAAGGTTCACATTTATGAGCCAACCAGCAGACAGCTACACCATCTAACCTTTTCCAAAATCCTACAGAGTTTCATTCAAGTCTAGCAGTTGTTTTTATATATTTTTTTACACTTTATCTGCAATATTTAATCTGAAAAACAATCAGGATCAAAAATCCTTGACATTTTGCAGCTTTACCTATGCCAATTCTACCATATATTGTTTCTGAACAAGGTAATCCGTGACACAGAGCTTTGATCAGGAACTTATTTATGGTGCTGCAATCTAAGGTCTTAATCTGCCTGAGAGTTATCAGATAGTGTCATCCCCGGGTGAGGTCGAGTCTATGGGAGAGTGTCTGACCGTGACTCAGTGGGCATTTGAGGAGATTAACCGAGAACCCCACAGAGAAGAAAAGTTGCAAAGAAGAGTAACTACAGTGACAAAATGACAACCCTGTACATGCTTTATGTCACCTAACTATGTTAGTAAAAAGATATGGAGAATATTAGATACATGTTTTACTATGTAAACATGAACTGATAATTTTGCAATAAAGCCCTAGTCTCACTATTCAATTGCATATGGAAATACAAAGCTTTAACCTTAGGAAAATGCAACATTATGCCTCTCATGTGATACTGTAGCATTAAACGTGATCTCAAAAAAGTTCATCTCTCATCGATTTTTACTGTTTTAAGATAAAACATGCAGAGAGAGTGTTATAGTCCAAGGGTATCACAAATAAAGGCATCGTTAGATTGCTCACAAGAGCAACTCAGAAGTGAAAGCAGTAACCCAATGCATGCCTTACCCTTAACATGTTGTGCCAAGCCTTGAAAGTTTGAAGTGACTCTTCCAGCAAGACTGTACGACCCATTTTCTTCCAATAATTTTATGTATTCATCATTTCAATAGTTTGGCAATCATATACTGTTAACATAGAAATAAAAAAAAAAAAATTGTAAAAGATCTTAAAAAAAAAAAAAAAAGATGACTATCTTAAGCTGTTTATGGTTTGTCTGGAATATATATATTCTGCCTTATTGGTGCAAAAATTATTAAATTATTTTATGCCTCCTGTTATTTATTGCAGCTCTTTGTTAAAAAATTTATATCCAGATGCTACTTTGTAAATAAAGAGAAAACAACCTCATATATAATACATCCCAGTTTAATTCCAGGTGGGGGTACCACAGGGTATTTGGGCAACTGCCCCTGAAATGTCTAGCACTCCCCCTAAACTTACAATTTAAAGAAAATCATGCCAAAGAGCTTTTTGCAGCATCAGTTTCGACCACTATTTCTTTGTGTAGTGGACAACTCTCCAGGGTCCTGCTGTTGAGATTCACTTCTGCTCCAGTTTATTTAAGTTATTTTAGAACCAGGTATACATCACAACCATGATCATTTATTTCCTCATCCTTACGCATCCGAAAAACTTACAGTATAGCCATATGAACACATGAATGTACTGCAAGTGTTTAAGGGATGGGCTGCAGGGTGGGGATAAAAAAAAGTACCCATAAGCAGAATTTTTTCTTTTTTTTTTTTTTTCAAAAAGGAAAAAATTCTGGTAGCTGAAAGATGAAAAATAGAGATGGCGTTGTGTACCTACACACTTAAAGCACTAAGTATACAGTCCTTCTGTAATGTGATGCCTTTTACAGGAATAACATTGATCATTAGGTGTGGATCAGTTATAATAAAGATATCTATTGTGGTAAATCTGCCTAAAGCTTTCAGAGCCTTTTCTCCATCTTTGGGAGTCAGTCCAGTCATAAAGCTATCACACTTTAAACCTGCTAATATTTAAAAAAGCAATCCATTTTTTATTTTATTTTTTTTTTTTTTTTTGTGGGACTTCACCTTATTAGTTTGAAACAACTCTAAAATATTTAAAAACTTCAAATTGAAGTTTATATTTGTTAGGTTAATATAAGTACAGAATATATGTCCATAAATAGCACAGCCATCTTAATTTTACCTTTATAACAATAGGGCATAGAACAAAATAAAATATGTCTGGATATAGAGAATTTTGATGATCACTCTTCATTAAATTGACAATATCAACTTTATATCATACTTACCTTTGACACTGATCACATTCACTACCAGTTAAACTGAAAGTTAAACTGACATTTTAATGTAAATTGATAAATGATGTTTAAAAAAAAAAAAGGTAACTGTCATTCGTAGAGTAAAATAAGATTCCATCCATATGGCCATTTCCATCTTTACCTGCTAAACGTAGGAGACACAGCATATTTGCTGTTATACACAATCTCTGCATCCATTAAATCTTTCATTGTTGAAGTGCATTAGTAGAAGCTATTGTAAGTAGCAGGGGAAATACATCTCTCATTATGCATTGCCAATCCACCAACAGCAAAAGAGAGATTAGACTGCTGATTAGTCAGACTCCATTATTCTGCGTCTCAAATGGTTTTAGAATCAATAGTCCAACCCAAGAATGTGATTTTTATTGCAATACTGGCACTTCATATACCGTTTACTGAAGAAATGCTTAATCTTATTTGACTAACATTGTGCATGTAGCAACTGGCAAGCACGATTTTGTATTATTGTCCCATCTTATAAATTAACAAATAATACCTATATTTTAGAATAATGAAGTCAGTATTCTCAGTAACCTTCCCTCAGCTTAGTTAGACAGCCGTTTAGCAACAAATATTCACAGATTAGGCAGAGGGACTGCACAGTTTTTGTGTGTGTGTATAAACCTACAACATATATACAGTGTATATATATATATATATATATATATATATATATATATATATATATATATATATATATATATATATACACTTGTATAGAAGCCAGAGAGAGGACAATTTTTCCAATTTCACCACCATAATGAGGAACAGTTGTTGAAAAATGAGGACATTTTTCTGGTCCTCACAAGGTGTTTTGCTATTGATTGGGTTTAAGGCTAAGGTGTCAAGTTGATTAGGGTTAGAGTGAGGTTTAAGGTTAGTTTTAGGGTTAAGGCATGGAAAGGGTTGAAAATGACTGAAAATGAATGGAAGTCAACGGGAGTCAATTTATGGTCCTCACTACATGTAGCACAACAAAAATGTGTGTGTGTTTGTGTGTGTTTATTTCATACAGTATAAAAAATAAAAAGCCTAAGTGGTGATAAGAGTTGTAAAAAAATGTACATGCAGTGGCGACAGTGGCGTAGGAGTTTGCCCTGAAATCGAAGGGTTGACAGTTCAAGCCCAGGCTCTGGCTTTCAGTATTGTGTCCTTGGGCAAGACACTTCACCTGCATTGCCTACTGATGGTGGTAAGAGGGCCTGGTGGCACCAGTGTATTGCAGCCTCACTTCTTTTAGTGAGCCCCAGGGCAGCTGTGGCTACAATGTAGATTGCCATCCATCAGTGAATGTGTGAATGCAGTGTTAAGCGCTTTGGCCAAGTCTCCTGACTTAAAAAAGTGCTATATAAGTACAGGCCATTTACATGTAAACTGTCGGAGGGACATTTAGCAACTATTGTGCCCTAATTTTCTTTTAGGAATGAACACAATTTTAATAAATACTTTGGAATTTTTTTATGTAAAAAATAAATAAATAAATAAATAACACACTTGCTTGCTGGGGCTTCTACACCTATGTGTTTTTTCAGTAAGTGATCTTAGCTAGTTG
>NW_015150657.1:337408-351735 GCF_000732505.1 Cyprinodon variegatus
CAACTGAACAACATTAAAAACTAAATATGTGAAGAAAAAATTGTTTAGATATAAATTGTGGGGGGCCAACCATTTTTTCAAAATGATGTTTTTCTGAGGAGAAGTCTGGGAGGAGGATGGAGACACTGAAAAATTACAGAAAAAAAATCATATTAGGGAATGCTAATTTAAAATGAAATTAATTAAATGATGTCAAGTCTGATTTTATCTGACATGGAGGTAATTTGTCTCTCTTTGGCTGCCTGGGGACTGCGATTGTGTGCAGATGTGTGTGTGTGTGTGTGTGTATGTATGTTTGCATGTGTAGACTTGTAATTGCTTTCAGCCAATGGGGCTCTTATTCTGCAATATAAAAATCTGTAATTTGAATATTTCTGAATTTGCAAAAGCTTTTCTTTGAGAGATGGTTCAGCTTAATGGCACAGGTAAATGACACTCAGCAACAGATTAAGGTATATTGTACATTAATATACTATCTATAGCATCCCTTAAAAGATCAAACACAAAAAACATTTAATAAAACAACCTTGTTGATTATGATAAAGACAAACAAATAGTGATCTGCAGTCTGGTAACAGACTCCAACCATGGTCTTCTTTTACTTTGAAAAACCCTGGTCTTTACTTCGTAAAATGTTTATCTTGTAGTTTGTGGCCAAATATCTTAACATTTTCTGAGCATGAAACTTTCATCTGAGAGCAAATAAGTGGGTGTTGACAGTCAACCTAATATTATACCAAACTGGTTTTGGAGAGCATAAAAACAGACAGACATCAATCTGGAAAAGTCTCAACCTTAATCTATGCATCCATTTTGGTACATGGGAACAAGGTACACATTCTACAGGTTGCCAGTCCAACACAGAGGGACAAAAGCACCTTTCATACTGAAAACCTGTGTTTTTCAAAACCAGGTTAACCCGCTTACAATCGACTTTAGGCTCTTTTCCCATTTGACTGGAAAGCAGAGTCTAACCTTCAGTTGGCAAGCTCCTTGGCTACTGTGTGTTGACGTCCATACTTTGCGTTCAATGGTGTCATGTAATTCAACGGGTCAACCCGGGTCTGGTATTCCCACAGGATGCAGAGCAGAGCCAAGGAAACTTGAACGCAGGTCATTTGACCCAGGTAGACATACGTCAGTCAACTGCTCACACTGCCACTAAAAGCAGATCGTTCCCTGGTTTAAAACGATTTTTTGGCCAGTGTGAAAAAATGTAAAAGAGACATAAAACCATGCACACACACACACACACTTACTCTTAGAAAGACTCAAAGTCACCAATCAAACTAACAGTCATGATTTTGGACTGTGAGGGGAACCTTTTTACCAAGAACGACAATCCATGCAAAGAAAGAGCATGCAAACCCCATGTAGAAAGACCCTTGGCTGGGATTAAAACCAGGACCTTCTTGCTGTAAGGAAATGCTACAAGTGCTCCACTGTGCAGCCCAACTTTAAACCTTTTGAAACTTTGTGGCTTATGTTCAAAAGCCAACTCCCTACTGGAAAACAAACAAAAATATTAAGCTCTACCATTTCTGCTAAGAGTAATCCAATTTTGTGCTTGGATTATGCCATAAGATTGTTAAAGAAAAAATGTCAACAAGGCAGAACTTGTTGAAGAACCTGAGAAAAAAGAATCAAGAGTGAGTATGATTATATTTTAGACTATATGAACATGTCTGTGTTGAATTAGGAAAATTAATTGCAAAGAAATCTTTTGCTCCTAGCTATTCTTTTAAAAATTCAGGAATTTGTTATATGACAAGTCTCCCATGAGAAAGTGTCGCAAATACATCATCAAAAACCCCAAATCAATATCAAACACCAGGAATGAGTGTTTCTGTGTACCTCTATCACTGGGGAAGGAAAAGTAGAAGTGTATATTTTTCAAATACTACCATAAGAGAACACAGGCAATGCAATATCCTAAATTAATGTATTAATGAACAAACTCAAACAGAAGATGCATAATGGCTCTAATCAGACTTGTTTTTGTAATTGCCTACTTACAAGATATTCACAAGCTGTTCTTTTTGAATGGAGCATGTAGTGCTGCAAGAGGAAAAATGCACTTTTAGAGAGACCTAGAGAAAAATATAAAAATACAAACTTGTAAAGCCTGTTCCCATTAACTATGCCCATTCTTTGCACAAATAGCCAGTCTAGAAGAGTGCATTCATTTTTCTGAAGGGCAAATGCTGCTGGGCTCTTTGGTTGTCTCTCTTCATTTCTGAATGGACACTGAAAAAGTAAAAACCCTCAAAGCAGAGCACTCTTCCAAGGTCAAATAACCCAGCAAGGCCTATGACATTCAGCATTATTATGTTATTAAGAACTATCTTAGACCAGTGATATTGCAACATTTAGATTTTTTAATTTTTTCTCCCAAATCACCACAGAAATATGACCAGCAAAAATATGTAGAAGGACAATAATACTAATTTGTGAAAATTATATAACTGATGCTTTAGTTGATAACAAATTGTAAAGGAAAAGGGTTTGTACAAAGGTGCTTAAACACTTACATACTAATAAACATAGCAGATCGCGACACTATAATTATGATCTGTAAATGTATCAATTATATCTTCAAAAGAAAGAATCAAGAGAAATGAAATCCATTGTCAGGACTGCTGAGAAACCATGTCTTGCTGAGTTACCAAATCACAACTAACGTTCTGCATGCAGTAGGTTTCATTGTTTGCCATTACACACTGTGTCAGGATAAACAAAAAAATAAGTTTATATTATAGTTGCAATTGTTACTAAAATAACAACTCTCCACCTTGAGAATGATAAAATTTGCTTACCTGATATTTTTTTTTTTGTCTTTTTCATTTGGAACAAAAGTGCACAGAAGATCATTTAAATGCATTTCAGGCACCTCAGCACACACACTCATGCACATTTATTATATTTCTATGTGGCAAAAACAGAGGACTTAACATCCAACTAAAGTTATTTCCATTATTTGGGGGATTAGGTTACCTTAATTTGAGAGGCTAAATGTGATTTAGTGTAATTGTTCACCTTTAACAAATAACACCTCTAACTCATTAAATAGGCAAAACAAAAAAAGGATTTGTTGCTCTAAGAGTTTCAAAAACATAAATATAGTCAAAGGAAAATACGGGCAAGACACATTTTTATGGCAGTTCAAATGCTTGTTATACTACTGAATATGGAAAGTACATTTTTGTACATCCTAAGTTGTGCATTGCACAAAACATTGCAATAGAAGGCTTTTGGTGTGTATGTATGGTTAGTGGATAAGACCCTACAATCTTAACTGGGCTTTGATGAAACTGACTGAACCATTTTAACAAACACATATACCTTGATCTAAAACAAATCCCCCCTATAATGTTTGATTTAGACTGTATGTTAAAGGCCTTTTGACCTTTAATATGACGCAATCATAGGTTCATTGGATTCTTTAAATTCTCCTTAGGTGTGAGTGTGTGCATGAATTTTTGTTTTTTCCTGTTTGTCTTTTGGTTAACCTATGATGGACTGGCGACCTGTCCAGGGTGTACCCCGCCTCTCGCCCGTAGACAGCTGGAGATGGGCACCAGCACCCCTCACGACCCCGCTTGGGATAAGCAGAACAGAAAATGGATGGATGTACAGTAATACATGCTACTTCCTCTGAAGCTTTCTCTATAATGGTTTGGATTTAAACTGTCTCTCTAAATAAAGATTGTCTTTTCAATCATTTTTGTAATTTGTCAGATATTTGTTATTAATTGTCTCTATATAAATAAACTAACTTGAAAAAGGTATTGTTAGGACTCCAGTCTGTGTGGTCTGTGTTTTTGTTTTCCTTCCTCCACCAGGCGGCGTCTGGTTCTGATTTTTCTCCTCACTCACCTGCAAGGGGTTACCTCATTAGTGTTCTTAAGCTGCTGACTGCCACTACCTCTACCGACGCCAGAGTGTTTGCCAGTTTTGGGTACTCTAGCCAAGCTGAGTTTTGCTGAGTCAAACTGAGTTTTTGTCAACCTGAGTCTTAACATTGTTTTTTTGTCTTTGCCTCTAGGCAGGAAGTCATCCTGCAAACTGGATTTTTCAGACCTTCTCTCCCTGGAAGGATCAACTGAGCTTCAAACTGAGCTGAGGATACAAACCAGAGGTTTGGATCCACTTTTCCCAGAGGAAATGTTTGAGCTTCACACTGAGCAAGGGATTCATCTGCACAACAGTCTGTTCATGTACCGCAGGAAATCTGAGTGGCAGTCAGTCTTTCTCTGTTCATCTACAAGCAACCGCATTCTGGGTAACCCTGTCCGCCCTCCTCCATATGAGACAAACACCGGAACACATTCCTCACCTGCTGGAGTCTAAGAGTAAACCTAATCTCTGGAAACATGAGTCTGCCAACCTTTTCTCCTCCTCAAGTTCGAGAATCAATTCTCCCACTGAACCTGAACTAACCGCAGTGTCTTCCCCTCACCTTTCAGTTCCGGTTGAACAGTGTTCAGAGCAACACTGGAACCTCCAAAAAACTTCTCAATAAATTTGTTAAACTTTTTTCCCTTGTCTCTCTGTACTGGTTTATCTGCCTGTGGGTCCGAGCTCTTGATAAAATCATGACAGATTTTTCCAGGGTACGTTGATTTCCTAGCCTGGGTGCCATTCCGAACTTAGTCCCGCCCACAAGGTTTGAGGTTGGGAAGCTTGGTCTGGCTCTGCTCGATAGTAGCGCAAGTATGATCGCCCACCCTCTGGCGATCCAATCAAATTGTCAGGGCGGGCTTTATACGATGATGGACAGATGATCAACAGTAACGTAATCAAACACGTGACCAAAGCGCGCTTGGGCGACAACAACAATGGCTGCCGCTGGAGAGTTGAGGTGAGTAGATTCTGCTATTACGTCTGTTCTAGAAGATATCGACAGCAAATTAATTTTAAAAGAGGAAAAGAGAAACACGATCACGGCTCATCTTCTTATTCTAGGCGCGCAACTGCACGCTTTGATTTTTGTTGACAACAACTATGCCTGGCTTAACATACGTCACGCACTCCGTTGCTCTTATTGGTTGTAGGTCTATCCAATTGAGTGCAGAGGCATTTTTTTTCCTGGTCCGTTCAAAACACACCCCATAATCACAGCTCTATGGAGCAGTATCAGACTCATATTCTGACTAGAATTGAGTAGGACTACATCAGGCTACTGATTTCCCATTGTTCCATTTTTAGATGATAAGATGAACAGTGTCGTATAACATTGTCTTTTAATGGAAATTGTTTTCCGACCTACAGTATGTTCCCAGTCTTCATGCTGTTTGTTTCCTGAGTTTCTGTGTTTTAGAAGATATTTTTCACCCACTTTTAAAGAATAACAGTTTTTATTGAGACAAATAAACACTGAAACAAAGAGAGGACTAACGAGCAGATTGGGAGCAGGTGTGAGCAGAGCAGAACAGGAAAGGAGATAGGGAAAAGGAGAACACAAGAGTGCAGCAGAGGGCAACAAATAAAAACCTGAAAACTGAAAAATAACTAGAGAACACAACAAAATAAGAATTAAACCACTAAAACTAGAAAACATGGAGCAAAGTAAAACTGAAAACTCAAAAGAAAACATGACAGAGCCAGAACTGTGACAGGAAGTACAAGGATGTCCCACATGACTTTGGCCATTTCTCAATATATATACTGCGTTCTCATGTGCTTGTAATGCGTCATCAGCCTCAGCCCTAGTACTGTTCTAATTCATAAGAACTCAAGATTGAGAACTGACAAAGTCCCCGGATGTTGTTCTTGCCCCTCCCTCTTTACTAAAGCCGGGCAAACACTGTGCAATTTTTTCAATCATTGCATGCAGCTACAGCTCACACTGTACGACAATACTGCAGACAACAATGTATTTGAACAAAGACATGGCTGAACAAACGTGGCTACAACAGTCTGTCAATTTTACAGAAAGAATTCCTTTTCACTCACATCCCCGCCATGCTTCTGTGTTTACATCTGAGAGGAAGAAGAAAAAGAAGAATCCTTGTTTGCGCATGCACAC
Organism: Cyprinodon variegatus; assembly: GCF_000732505.1. Lineage (NCBI taxonomy): Eukaryota > Metazoa > Chordata > Actinopteri > Cyprinodontiformes > Cyprinodontidae > Cyprinodon > Cyprinodon variegatus. The sequence continues at coordinate 343,437 of NW_015150657.1, forward strand.
TGAGCGATTTGCCCATGACAGTTGGGACCTTGCGATTCCTGATCAGGAAGTGGTCGTGAGAGGCTCCTCGTTAACCCCTGTACACTACACGATGCACAATCAGGCTGAAAGTTGGCCTGATTGGAAAATTCTCACACGACTGGAAAATCGCCCTGAAAAGGGCAAAAAATCTCACAGTGTAAGCCCGTCTTAAGCATGCTTTGGAAGAGACTTCTCTGTTCTTGAGATTGACAGCTGTCTTTTCGCTTATGTAGCATGCTATTAGCTTTCTGCACACTGAAAGTGAGAAGACACACCGGAAGAGCAGCAGCAAGCAACTGCCTGTAGTCTGTTTCTGTGTGCCCTTTTTCTTTACCTATGGAAGGTATGAGTAAAAAAAAAACAACAACCTTTGAGCAGTTCAAGTGCATAGGAGCCTGAACACTAAAAGACCTGCCACTAATTCTATTTTTTGAAAGTGTAGAAACCACATGTAAACCAGCAGTCTCCGTCAGGAACACTTGCAACAACCAGATCTTTATGGTTGATTATTGGCAGCTTTATATGGGAAAAGGAAGTCTATTCTTTACTGATGAGGAAGACAATTGGGGGGGAGGGGTGTACATAATACAGTAAATTAGAAGAAATAGGATCTTTTTTTTATTTCACCAATACTCTTGCTGCAGTATCTTGAACCAGCTAGAGGCTTTTAAATGCATTTTGTGTACACCCTGATAACAAAGAATAGCAATAGACTACCCTTGTAATAAGAAACATGTTGATTGCTTTTTCAGGGTCACTGCGGGACAGAACATTTATAATTTTGGGATACTCCAGAGATGAAAGAAGAAAATTCTATAATTCTTCTGAGATTCAAAACACAAGTCCTGGTCTAAGGTAAGACCACAATATTACTTAATTAGTGGAGCCAATTCAGTTCAATACGCCTTCTAAAATACATTATAAATCCCAATTGAAAATTACATTTTGTGACTGATTATTCACATTACTGGCTTATAAGATTTTATTTAGGCAGTTGAATATAGATGATTTTTGATCACTATTTACTAACTAAGAAACTTTTAAAGGACAGTTGCTTGCATTGCAATTTTGTATCAGGATCAAGTTGAACACAGATTTATATAAATACAGATGGCATTTTTTTTTCAAAACTAATGAAAAATGATTTTCTTCACAATTATGAGCAAGTAGTCAAATTTTTTTACCTCTGACATTGGGTGGAGGGTTAAAAAGCCATAAAGCGTTTCACTCCTAAAGCAACAGTACATTGCTTTTCAAGAAACATCCAAAATAAGATTATTATTCTCAGTTTTGTCCTGCTAAAATTTAGAATATTATCCTTCTTCTAATGACAAAAATAAAAGTTGGATTATTGCACATTCTAAGATATTTAACTGTTTATGAAATTAATCTGTAGTTTGTGACTAATATTTTGGGAGGGAAACACACATTGGACTTATATCTGAAAAAGAAAGTTTTCCCCAACTTAATACTTCAGTAATAACAGAATTAACTCAAAAGTGAAACCTTTGACTTATGAAAAAATTAGTGTTATTTAGAGTTCCAGAAAATTGCAATGGGCCATTTTTCATGTCCAAAAGGACACAATTATACCTCCACTGTAAGCCAACAAAGGACTGTCATCTAACCATTATGTTACACATGAATAGAGCGGCATAATTGCAATAGAGATTTGACTTTAACAATGACGCCTCCTCACTTAAGACCGCTGCTTAATTAAAATGCAGTGTTGCCCACAATTGGTCTCATTTATCACTGTGCTCACATGTTATTAGTGTATTCCATGAGTGGAAGTCATTTTAAAATCTCACTTCATTACCATTAACTTTGGAGACATGAGGAAATGCTTGTTTTCCTGCAATGCCCTTGATTAATTTTTCAAGTGAGTAATAGGATGCTCTTACACAAAGTTTCATTAGCAAGCCTTGCAAATATGATATAGCAACTTTTTATATTTGAAATTATTTTACACTTCATGGTATTTTGCTAATAATTTAACAGGTCTGATAAATGCACAGTATTTTAAATTCACATGGTACCATGAATAGGAACAATACTTTAGCAATAAACAAAGTGTAACAGGGTGCAATAAAATAGTTAAAAAGAACTAAACTCTAACCGTACTATAAGATAACTCTGAGATGTTAATTAATGATAAAGTTGAGGTAACTGTTAAGGTTCACATTTGCAAACGTCCAATACTTGTTTGCAAATGACATGTGAACCTTAGTAGTTATCTATATTATTACATAGGTTGTAACTTTAAATTGTGTTTACCTATTTGAAGCATGACTCCCAGCCATGGTTTTGCTTTAAATCTAAACAATGATTTACTTGTGGTTCTATTACATCACTTCATATAGTACAGCATTTCAGGGTAAGTCCTGATATTTTTGGTGAGTATTCTTTACTTATTTTAAGAACTGCTGCAGATTTTATTTATCATTATTGTTAGTTATTATATTCATTTTTATTGTTTGCTTGTTGTATCCTGTTCAATAATTGTTAATTGATGTCTATTGAAGAAAATAAAAAATTCAGATTACAATAAATTATAACAGATAATTTTTATGGTGGATTTTGCTGATAATATCTTTATCTCTACATATATACATATATATATAAAATATATGTATAGGGATATTAAAGGATCACTACTCTCTGCCTGAAGCAGCTTTCAGTAACCAATTGATTTCGTGAATGTAACCATAAGAGGGAGTCATCACAGCCAGTGCAAAGGAAAACACACTGTGTTTCCATTCCTAATATTTCCTTTTTATTTTGGCTACGAAACATTTTCCCTGACTCTTCAGCTCACTCAACAAAACATCTGTTTTCGCCCTCGTAAAACTGCTATTATTTTCTTCTATTAACTGTGCTTGCCATTGGTAACGATAAAATAATATGCATCTGTTATTCATAGCTAGCAGCCAATGTCAAGCCACAGTACAGAATTCTGTAAAAAGTAGTGAAAAATTACATTACTATAGTTGCGGTAAGCGGGTGAGTGACACAAGACCAGTTCTAACATTTCTGGCAAATTACTCCTCAGTGGCAGTTTTCTTGAGGTTTGCTAACCTACAGTACTGGACACTGCTGCAAGGATTGATACATCACTGGAAGTGGAGCTGATTTACTCATGTATTGCCTGAAGGAAGATGTGAGTCATTTGTGTGGTCAATCCAGAAAAATAAACTGGCTTTGACAGGATTTATGTGATCTAGGATATAGTTCAATGATTTTATGAAGATAAGCAGCTTAGAAAGTCTATCTGACCTTTATTGTCTGTTTAATTTGGAAAAGAAAAGGTAGTTTTGTTGTTGTTTTGTTTTTTTTCCAATGTCCTGTCTGACAATGTGGCAATAAGAATAATTTTTTTTGCTGCCAAAAAGAGCCCAACAGATTTTACTTTCACAAGTGAAGCAGTACGGCTATCGCCATGGTGTTCGGCTTGATTTATGCATATAAATTGCTTTATTATAATTATGCATGGAGTTTTACAGATTATATGGACACTGCAATGTAAGTAGTACAGGAAAGGAAAAACAGGAAAAAAAGGAGAAAAGTTGAAAGAAAGAGGAGATAAACAGGCGATAATGATAAAACATTTTCTGTCTGCTTCATCACCTGCAAAGAGATGTAAAAAGAACAGCACAACCAACGGACATGGTGCAATATATACAAAAGAAAGAAATGGTAGTTAAATGTCTATAGATACCACCCTATGTGAAATAAGCCATGCTTATTACCTTTCTTAACTGCAAAGGAACTGAAAATATGTTGGCATGAACTGATGATATGGGGAACCTTTTGACAAATTATAAAAAAAAAAAAAAAATGGTTTTACATATTCTGTTCATTGAAAATAATTACTGTTTCCATCACTGATGTATGGATTTAGCAAATTCCAGATGCAAAAACAAAGGCACTTCCTCCTGAAGATGATCATTAGAAAGAACAGATTTAGTGTAGTGTCAGTAGGAGCTTGCCTAACGAAGCACGTGATAATACTAAATGCTGAGTTGCTCATATCATCACTACTCAGATGAGCTGTATTTCACAAGCTGTGTGCAAATTACCAGTAAGATTGTGGTATTAATCTTAATGTTTGTGTTGTCAAACAGCACTTAGTTTAATGCTGGATAGTTTTAGGTTCTCTCAAGCTTAAAATTACATTTTGAATACAGCCAAAATAGAACAGCTTGTGCAAATCTTAGATAAATTCTAACATATTTCTAATGATAAATTCTTTTTCATAAACATGATGGGGTATGAAACTGTATATAGCAATTGTCTTTGCTGTTAGTGACTTAATTTGGACATCACCACTAAATGTCTGTCTACAGTCTGGTAGTTATTTGATGGAAAGAAATGCAGATGATTATCCCTAAAGGAAAAAAATAAAACAAGAACTTCTGTTTAAACAGCTGACATATGTCATAGAGAGGAATAGAAGCGTTTTTCTTTTTATTTTGTTAATATTTTAAAATTTGATTGACACCTACCATCAGTCACTAATTCAAAAACCTATGACTCTTGACCCCTTATCAAATATTGATGATCCTGACCCTACTGACCGTCTTACTCCCCATTTCCCACTCTCTGTCTTTCATAGGTTATTCCATCACATATTCTTTAAATCCTTAAAGCAATCTGATTTTGTACACTGATATTTCAGGCGAAACCCACAGAAAAAGTTTATTTGTTTAGGGTTATCCACCCCACAAAATTCAAAGCATTTTGATGCAATAAATTCAATGCAAAAGTCAACCAGCATCTATGGATGCTGGTTCCCAATGTCCAAAAAGCATGATCACAGCATATGGCAAAACAGGGGGGACCACCCCCAGGCTGAGGCTCAGGTTGAGGATGTAGCTGAGGACCTCCCAGAGCTTCTCTGCACAGGTCCTCGAGGGTTCTTGGGGGGATGCCGTACAGTGCTGAGGCTTTCCTCTGTTTCAGCCTCTCACCTGCATTGAGGTTACTTTGAGGGGGGAGGGAGGCAGGCTCTTAAATAAATAGAGCTGGAAGTTATAGCTTAGTGATAGATCACACAAATCAAGGGTAAAATCAGTTAATGATGATTGGTTAACATATAATAACTGTATTTTGCTCTCTCATCAGGGTTCTTAGTCTATAAGGTTGGACTCCTGGATTGACTATTTAAGTTCCAGTTGTCTTCACCCTGTAACACCTTAGACTGTGGCTATTAGCAGAGATATTAATCACTAACGAAAGTAACTAGGGTTAGGACACTTACGAAATGGCTGCAACCATAGGGCAAGTAATGAGTTAGCTTGGACAATGAGGTAGCTTGGAGCTAACAATGCTAGCCAGTCCAACCTTAAATCGTTAAACAACAGGACAGAGAAGAACTAAGCATACAGCAACACGCAGCATGGAATGTTCAGTCAGGTTCAGTGAGCATTTTCATTTAATGTGATTTAATTTTAATTTTTTTTCCCATCATTTTTTTTTTCTCATTAGCATTCAGTTCAAAACTGCTACTTAAAAACCATCACTTATATCAGAAAGCTTCTTCCTCTTTTAGATAAGACACAACCAACACGTAAAATATCTATTTTACCTATCTTTTGCCCAAGCAGAGTATTTGTTAAGTATCAGGTGAAAGTGGGGGAAAGATGTTTACTTGTTGGCTCAGTTGAATGAAGAGGGCGGGGGTTTGGTCTAGGGCTGCAACTAACAATTATTTTGCAAATCGATTATTCTGTTGAATATTTTCTCGACTATCGATTGATAATCGGATAGACAAAGGTTCTTTAAAGAAGATTTTATTTTATTAAATCAGATGAAACTAAAACATTCACTTGAGGTGCTCTGGAACCTAATTGCTAATTTTTTATATATATTTTTTTACAATTTTGATATATTTACTGCTCTAGGTGGGTCACTTTCTCAGCTAAAGGCATGTTTTACATCTTCTATACACCTTAAACGATTGGTTGTGAGAAGAAGTCTTTTTTGATTCAGCTCAGGAACACAGTCCACTCATCAATGTCTTTTTAACTCCTATCCAATTTTTTTCCATGTCACACTGTGTATAGAGAGGCTCCGACAATGCAGGGTGAGCAGATCTGTGCAGGTTTTTTTTACTTCAATGAAATTTGCCACACAACTTAAAACAATTTCTCACATTTTTCTGGGACAGATTTTGAAAAGTTATTAAATTGATAAGTTAAAAATGCAACCGGTGCAGCTATAAAGCAAAGCCCCACCTAATGCATCTGTGCAGCATCTCTACCCAGAACAGATAGGGAATTGTTATACCCCTATGTTAAAAACATAATGGGAAGTATGTTCAAAGAAAAGAAAAAAGCTGCAATAAATGCTGTGGGACAGTTTATATGCTAACTGATGCAGTGAGAGGTTATTTCAAAGAGATTTTTTAAGTTTGTCGAAGTTTTGTTTTCCGTTTTTTCATAGAGAAGAGAGTGGTGAGCTTTGCTCAACTGCATGGTGTGCTCTTCGTTATTTTGCTTTTGGTGAAGCTCAAAGAGTTTTACTGTTTTACTATATCCGTTTTCTGTCCTTAAGTCTTTTTGTCTGTTTCGAGGAGAGTGATAAAGTGCTCTACCTCGTTGTTTTCGAGGCTCAAAGAGGATTGCTACTTAATCCCTGTTCTGTCCTCCTGAACTCCTATCATTGCTAAAGCATTCTTTTCCAATATTTCATTCATTATTTTTACAAGAGTTTGTCCAGCTTGCTATATAACATGATGTGAAACTCTAAAACTGACTGTTTCCCCATGCGATTGACAGATTTTATTAAGTTTTTACCTCATAGCGGTGTTTTATTGTGTAACCACATCTCTTCCTGACAGACCAAATAAATTACTGCTGAATTTCTGTGTAGTCCGATTAAAATAGACCTGGAATCTATCTAGGTCAGAGCTACGCAAGTCCCCTTTTGGAAAATCATGTCTCTCGAGTGCTAAACACTTCAACATCGTCCAACATTCAGTGAAAATGGACGCAAAATCGTTGCGTTCAGGGCTTTATTCTCAGCCCTTTCGGCCAGGGCAGGCATGGGCTGGGCACCCTGGACTGGAAAGTGTTTACTTTATTAAGGGTTTTGTTTTTTACTCTGGAGTGGCCAACTTTTTATAATTCCAAATTATTTTTTTCCCAAAGCTTTGTGTCTTGTCGATATTTAGTTTGGCAAATTCCAGTCTCTCTTTTTTTTATTTCAACAATGTTGTCCTCCTCAAGTCCACATTGTCTCAAACAATGATGGATGGTGCCATATGACACCAAGGTTTCTTGACCTTTAATTTAACCATCTCTTTAGAACTTCTGTTACAATATGTATTATTCATCTCCTTTATCAGTTTTGTTCCTTTCTATAAAGGTTATGAACAGGACAGTTGACAGAGGGTAGCCCTGTCTGTTCCCAATGCACCAGGAACAGGTTTGACTTAATGCTGGCGATACAGGCCAGAATCTTGCTCTGCTTGTACACTGACTGGATGGCCCCTAGTAAAGGGTCCTATGCCCTTGTGGTGCTTCCCACAACCTTCTCCAGGTCCACAAAGCACATGTGGACTAGTTGGTAAAACTCCCTTGAGCACTCAAACATCTTGCAGAGAGTGTAGAGCTGCTCCACTGTTCCACGGCTGGGATGAAAATCATACTACTCCTCCTGAAGCCGAGGACCGACAATTGCATAGGCCTTCCCAGGAAGGCTGAGTCGTGTGATCCCCTAGAGTTGCAACACACCCTGTGGTCTCCCTTCTTATGCAAAGTAAGCACCAACTCAGTCTGCCAATCCAGGGCCACTGTCCATGACTTCCGGGCAATGTTGAACAGGAGTGTCAGTCAAAAAAAAAACTGACAACATCCATTTTCTTTCGCATTGAGAGGACATCTCAGAACTTGCCTTACTCATTGCAGGTATTTGGCTGCTGCTTTCCTTGAGGCAAGACACTTCACCCACATTGCCCACTGATGGTGGTCAGAATGCTTGGCCTCTTGAGTCGTTGAGTCATAGGCTTTCTCTTACTCGACCTTGGCTGTGCACAGGTTTGCTTGTCTTGTTTACAATCGAATATTCTGTCAATCAGTACTTGGTGTTTGGCTCTTCTGGTGTTTTTATGTATGCATTTCTGTTTCTCTGTCATGTATTCATCTGTATACCTATCTTACAAACAATAGCCTGTGCCTATCAAATAGCTTCCAATTTTATTGTACAGACAGACAGACAGACAGACAGACAGACAGACAGACAGACAGACAGACAGACAGACAGACAGACAGACAGA
>NW_015150657.1:351745-389997 GCF_000732505.1 Cyprinodon variegatus
ATAGATAGATAGATAGATAGATAGATAGATAGATAGATAGATAGATAGATAGATAGATAGATAGATAGATAGATAGATAGATAGATGTGTTTTTCTTGTTTTCTTTCAAGGGTCATTGCCCTCCAAAGAAACACAGTCTGTGAGGAGAATCCAATATGCTAGTTATAATGAAAGCTCTTGTAGGGGATCTCAGTACTGCTTATTAGGCTTTGTGCAGTCCATTCAATCAAAGACTTCCTACATGCAGGGATTTAGAAGCTGTCACCCTCAGCAGTGACCCTCTGCAAGAAAAGAGATAACAATGGTAAAACTATGAAAACAACAGAAAAAGGTAATGGAGTTTTGCTGCTTTCTTTTTACACCATATAACTCATTTCATTGGTTAATAATTTTTGCAAGAAAGGTGACCACATTAGCTTGCAGAATTTTCTTCCAAATGAATCAGTGTTTTTATTCTGTTTATGCCTTAAATGATATTTAAAAGTTTCAGACCACAGGAGCAGTTCAATCATTGGACAAAGATAGTTTGTCCAATATTTAGAAAATTCACTTTTACAACAGCAGAGTAAGACTAGAGTCAACCAGAAGTGTAGGACAAACCATAAAATGTTTTTTTTCCTGCTTGAAATGTTTTCTGGCTTGTTCTATTAGTTTGACACTGATCTTGTGCTTATATTTGAACAATAACATTTCTCTAAATAAAGGTTTTCGGAATTTGAAATGATAATTTAATTTAGGGGAAGCAATCTGACCCAATCAACTAGGCCCCCATTTGAATAAGTAACCAATCAGCAATCAGCCAATCATTTACAGTCATTTGTCACATTTTTGGAGAGCTGAGTTTTATTTGTATAAGCACAGTTATACCGAACCTCTTAAGTCAAGAAATACCTACAATAGAACATTTCCAACAATATAAAGTAATACATCAAAAAGCAAGACCTTAAGCCCCAAACTTGGTAGTTATTGATTCAATTTATCGAAAGATAAGACTGAACATTACTACAAGACTATTCTATAGGATTTCTGATTCAAGAAAACCACAGTAAGACACACACACAAAAAAAGGTGGTAAACACTCCTAGAGTGACCTACTAAAACTGATATAAAAGTGCTTGCTTGTACCTGTTAAGATCAATACTCATGATTCAACAGTATGTGATAGGCAAAAACCGGAACATAACCCGAAAAATGAACATAAAAGCCCTTTTAACATTTGAAAAAAAGTAATTTCAATTTTCTGCAAGACCTTTAGGATTATGTTCTAAACTGATAAGAACAAAGTGACTCATTTTGTAAAGAGTGTGTCCATGTTACATTGACCCTAAAACTAACACAGCCTTCCAGTAAAAGAAAATCAACCAACCAGTCAGTCATGGTGGTAGTAATATAATAGTTTGGGTCTGCTTTGCTGCATCTGGATCAGGATAAACTTGGTGTTATTCAAAGAACTGTGAATGCTGTTGTCCAAGGAATATTTTTATCACCCATTCCCATCTTAGTCCAGGTCTGGACATAAATTAAACTGAATGTTGGGGCTGCTGTGAACAGACAATGTATGTTAACAAAGCCTGCAATATAGATGAGTTCAAATAATTCACTGGGCTTAAATTTCTAAGTAGAAATGTATGTATTTGTGGATGATGGGTGCAATCTGTCACTTAAAGGAAATTCAAAACCTTTTAATACCTTTTTATATAGTGCCAAACCAGATTTGAAATCTATTTTACAAATCAAAATTTGATTACTTTTAACTGATATCTAAGACAAAGTAATAACAGAAGAAAGGGGATAGATTCTTGTTGGCAGCACTGCAAGGGAAAATGGGTAGCCATCAGAGTATTTGTATTAACAGCAAAAATGTCTGGTGAACAAACAAAACATCAGTTCTTACACAGTTATTTCATTAGCTTTATATGTTAACAGATTTACAGAAACCTATTTCAGAATGGCTTTACAACGAATGATCAGAGTATGCTTTAGTGACAAATTATGTTTTGTCAAAGTGAGCTCTCACTTTTACTTGCTGAGGGGCATCAATCGATTCAGATAAAGACATCTGAGATAATTTATACTCAACTGCTCTGATCATTGCTCATATCAGATAAAAATCAGTACAGTTTGTCAGGAGAGCTGCCATGGGGAATTGAGAGGACAGGCAATGACAGATTGTTTCAATCACACTCCATTACCATCTTAAGGCAGGTAATCTGACTTTTCATAGGGCAAGGGCTCAGAGATGCTAATCTTGTTATTGGATTTCTGATGATAATGCCATAAAATGTCATCAGCTCAAAAGGAGATGCATCTATCATGCAGAAGCAAGTGTCAGAGTAGTGACACTTTATTTTTGCGGCTCTTGCTTGATTTTATGACAAGTGCACAAGTTTTTGAGCTTATTCGTGAGTCAGAGAGAAAACCACTTTAAATGTCTTGGGGGGGAAAAATCAACAACTGAGTTTTGAAGTCATGTTGAAGAAAGATCCACCTGTCTCCCTCTAGCCTAAAAGAATGATCTTATGAATGGTAAGAGGAATCTGCAGCTTCATACTGCTAAAATGAAGATGACATGCTGTGACTACAGGATACACATAACTTCGCTATGTCTAGGTGAATCCTTTGAGAACTAACTGACATTTTGTGCATAGGGCACAAAGAATCACAAGGCTGAATTATTTATATGAAAGCCAAAACAGTAATTAAGGAAGTGGCCTAAAGCTCTCAACTGACATGAAATTGAGCAAACAACATATTCTGGTAATACTCAAAGTAAAAACAAGTTATTTTGGTCAATCAGTTATGAAATGTAATCAAACTCTAAATTAAAAATATAAAAGCAAACTGGATTAAAAACAAGTAGTGAGAAAGAAAAAAGTCACAATGTAATTGTTGGATACAAACAATGCTGGAACACATGATCACACCCCTGTGGCTGGGATCTTGCCCCTTCTAGAAAAATTACTGCTGGCCAAATTAACAATGCAGGTCCCCTTAAATCAAACGGGAGTAGACCCCATGACTGAGGTGTGTGTGTCCCTTTCACTAAGGTCCAGCTTGCTCAAATGACCATGATTTGAGCAGACCAAACCCCCTGTGAGATCAACCCACTGAAGGAGAACTGTGATCCAAGAAAGACAGCCCTCCAACATCATGCAGCTTTAAAACTAACGCGCACCTGAGCGTTCTCTTTTCCCCGGGGCGACCGGCCTGAAAGGAGAGAAAGTTTCGCGTGAAATCCTATGAAGTCGGTTTGCGGTGAAACTGAGCCTGTTTCTGCCAATCAGAACTTCTGGTTGCAGTGTATCATCGTGATTCCTGCCTGCTGTGAATCGGATGTGAAAACGGAGTTTTCGACTTGGTTGACCAAAACTATCCTGCCACGGCCACAAACTGGAAATCAACCTGTTGTGAGGAGCCAGCATTGCAGTGTATCATTTACGGGGGGAGGCCCTGTGACAACGCAGTAAATTATCAAATCCATTGAATGAATGGACTTTTGGACTCCTCTTTCCAAATTATTTGATTGATCTACCTAATATTTACTTTCCAGTAGCTTGTATTGTTTGCATTGATGTTAGATTTGCTATAATGCTGGATTATTAGAAATAAAGACATCAATATTTTAACCTGTAGTAGTGTCTGTTTATTCTGCAGCAAAGTTTTATCACTCAGGTCAGACTCCCCCTCAGCTTGGTAACATTTGAACAGACAGAGACAGTTTTCTTTGGTTGGTGATTAATAACTCTGCTGGTAGCCACACTGCAATTTGGTAAATTGGTGGAAACAAATGGACAAATAACAAAGTTCAAACGACCAATCCAGAAGTCTAACCTTTTGGTGCAAAAGACCAAGAACCCTGGTGAGAGAGTGAGTTACAGTTATGAACATTCAACTAATAATAAATAATTGATTCTACCCTCAATTTTAAAATTATGTATTAATTATCTAAAATTTCAAGTTGTAGTTAATAATATATTCATAATCTACTAGTAAAATATGACAACTTAATAGTGTGCAGATAGCATAACTAACTTAATGTTTTAGCCTCTCTAGAGTTGAAGTAAAACAGGGCCGTCAAACCTATTTAATTATTGAGCCACATTTGGGAATAATCACCTCTTTAAGAGGGATGGTTGCAGCTGTATAAATTAAACTTTTGATTTCATATTTTCATTTACAATAAGAAAACCACTCTGGTAATATAACTTTACTCTTATTTTTCTGTTGTAATCACTCTTTAAAGTAACATATGCTTCCACTTTAAGATGCAGCATGACTTTGGTTGTTAAAGGCTACATAAATTACCTAGACTGGCCAGATTCAGTGTGCAGGCCTTGAGTTTGATACGTGATATAAAAATCTATTTAAATTTAAATACTTAATCACCAAACATATTTGCTTATTTAAAATATTTAAATGATAAATCAGTATTTATAATTAACCTATGTAGCAATCTGTTTCCTTTTGAGGGCCTTTAAAAAGGTTTCCTCAAGGAATTTCCTATTACCTAGCTTAATAAATATTACGCTCAGTTCTGACTGGCTTCCCTGTCATTCTAAAATAAAGCGCCCCCACAGGATGACACTGCCAATAACATGTGTATAGGTAGAGTGCTTAGGGTGTTGTTTTTTTAATAAACATAGCCTCAGCATGCAGATTTTTCTCACCTAAACAGAATGTCTCCTTTTACATTTTGTTCTGGTCCCTACATTGGTTGCGGAAAAATGCAGGCGAAGCTGCTTTAGTCTGCCACTTTTTTTGTTGATCTGTTATTAAAGTCTGATTGTTTGAGTGCAAGACAAATAGAACTTTATTATCGCATGATTCTCCCGCCTAAGCTGTGGGTCACAATTTCTCCCAAGCCGCCATGGGCCTCCTGCCTGCTTGTCTAATTCATTCTTGTTGACTAGCCTTTCTTGACAGGGCAACAGTTGTATCATACTGTACACTTACACAGAGACTACCACTACATTTTTCACATTTCTGTTACTTTTTTATGCTCCTTCTGGTTTACATTTGTGTGTTACATTTTGTTGATTTATAATATCATAAACCAAAAACATACCTTTTACACTTTGGTTGTAACATTACTGAAGGAGTGTATGGCTTGGGAAAGTATTTATAGTTGCTCCTTCACTGCTTCAAGGACAAAATCAACCTATAAACAGGTAAATTTAAGCAGGTGGATTACTACTGGCAATACTCAAAGTTCATGTAGAATATACAGAAATATCATTTGTGTTATATGATTGTAGACATTGTGAACAAAAATGATTTATTTAAAGAAAAAAACACCAGAAAAAGAATAAATGTTTACATATTGACTGATCTTTATTCATATTGAATTAAAAATATACTTTTGACAGAGTCATGTAACAAAACAGAGAGGGGATGTATTTGAATGTTCTAGCTGGGGAGAAATGGTCAATAAAAAGTATCACACATAATGTTAAAATGACAAAGTACACCCTATAAAACTTTGTTCTTCATCAACCTAATGAGTAAATACGAAGAATTTATGACTTTAATGTAAGAAAGTATTCCCTTGCAAGGCTCAACACTGAACAGACTAAGCAAGGTCTGAGGAGCTTTCTCACCACACACACACACACACACACACACACACACACACACACACACACACACCCACAAGTTAATACTAAAACTTGTAAAATTAAGTCCCACCTAAATCTTGAGTGGAAAAGCCTGTATACTTTCTAATCCTACCTGTACATAAAGCCTGAAGGATGTGTCAACAACAAGAATGATTTAAATATAAAAAAATAACATGATAAATATCAGTAGAATCAACATTTTACAAAGGGTGAAATTCTGACCTCAAACCAAGAAACAAATTTATAATATTCAATACTCATAGACCAACAAATGTGACCATAAAAACACAATAAATGGCATAAAAAATAGATTTAAGTGCCTTGCAGATCAGACATGTAAATGTGTTACTTTTATACTGTAATCCCTCCGTAAATAGCTGCTTTGCAATACAGTTCACATCATGAGCTGAAGCAACCTCATAGTTTCAGCTCTCGTTAAAAAAACAAAACCCCCCAAAAAATGTGGTATAGGATTTCTAACACCCCAATTAATGAAAATACATTTGCTACAATGGGAGATTGAAAGCAGTTCATTTGTCATAATGATTTTAGAGGCAGTTTTCCCTTCAGATAGTCTTTATGGTTGAATATTGACCCCAAATAGCTGAAAATACAATTTTATATAAAAGAGGGAGTTCAGAAGCCACAATTGTACTTCAATGAAGTTTGCCATGCAAAATAAGTTTCCTTGTTTTGTCCATTTTGAGTACTAAACCACTCTTAGGGCCCCACTTTGATATTGCTACACTAATCAATGCATATTGCCCTCTTAATAAAAAAAACAACAAAACCAAAAAAAGGTAAGTAAACATGGAAAAAATATTTGGAAAGATATCTTCTTTAGGTCCTTAAAGTATGAAAATTAAGTGACACTGTTGGAATAATAACATCTATTACAAATATTAAAGATGAATATCCCTAGCATCGTAACAGTAAAACATGTACAAAACAAAAAAGGCTTCAAGAAGTTAAGTTACTTTGAAATAAATTCCACATAGTTCTTCTGAGAACACAATCACAAAATCACAGGGGCATTGATGGCTGGTGGGTGACAAGATAACCTTTTTTAGCTTTGAAATTTACTCTTAGGATTGCATTTACAGGATATATATATTTACTGTATTTATATATAGCTATGTACAAAAAGAAAAAAGGAAAGATTAAAATGCTTGAAAATAAGTCAATAATGCAATGGGGAAAGAAAAAGTTATCTAGTGAAAAGCATAAGGAAAGAGATAATCTATTTACAGATACACCTGACCAACCATTTTCGCGCTTATAAAAATATTATCTTTTTTTTTTCTTTTGTTTGTTTTGTTTTGTTTTTTTTAGTAAAAGCTTTAGGCAACTCATTTTTGGAGCAAAGTATTTTTTTTTCCAATAAATATATGTTTTAGACTGTAGACTGTGCTTACCTAACCATTCATTTTTATTCCAATTATCATGGCACTTGACAATGTACAGATGTAGATAAACACAGTGCTAAAATTACACCATGAATATCATAGTTTTATTCTGCTAAATTTGCAGAATGTTTCAGCTGCTTTATCTTAAAAGAAAACATTTTAATGCACACAGCAAATCTGTTTCTGTTGATTTCTTTCTGGTATTTGTAAAAAAAAAAAAAAAAGATGCAGTTTCAATGTAGAAATGTGGTACTAATATGAAAGTCAAATATTGCAAATATAGAGAGCTATGTAGAGCTCACTGTATAAATACAGCCTCTCTGTCCCAGTTTAAATTTCAAATACTCCACAGCCCTAATTTCTAGACCAGATTCTTAAAGGACAGACATGGGGTGTCCCACATGAAAGCTTTTCAGAGAAACAAGACATTTTTTTATGTTGGATAAATGAGCCAGTCTGAGATTGTATGAGGCCATGAAAATAATTAGCATTAAGGAACCCTTCCAATACCATTGCTTAACACATCTTTACATTTTTTTTTCTTTTTTAACCAGGTATGAATGTGTATCATATATGTAATGTTAGGAATATTTAAGTTAAAAACAAGGATTAAGCAAACATAGACTTAAAGTGAATCTATCCATCCACTGTTAAGACCAACATAAGGTCTCCAGGAGGTCTTGTCCTATAAACTGAGAGGTAATTGATCGAGATGCAGAATAAGCCCTGGACAGGTCACAAGTTTGCCATAGGGCAAAAAACAGCACAAACACACCCATAGGGGCAATCTAAAGGAACTAATTAGTCTGCGTCTGATATTTTGGGACTTTGGGGAAGCCAAAGAAAGAAAAGTGAACCAGGGCATTTAAAGGGAGAACATGCAAACCACATGCAGAACAGATTTGAAGGCAGCACAGCTACCAATCGAAACTGTCTGAAGCTTAAAGTGGCATTGTGTAACTTTTAGCCACTAGGGATGCTATACTTGTAAATTAAAGGTTTAGCACCCCTTAAAGACACTGGCAACACTGCACTATCACTGAATTATATGAAACAGTCTCCCTGTATGTTTTGGAATCAGATGGCAGACCACTTTGGACCAGCAGACTGAGAAGTCATGGAATTACTTGTAAAGAAAAGGCAACATTTACCCCTCTAAATGAAATCATTCATCACAGAACCAATAATATGTTTAATTAGATAAACGTCTTTTTTTTGTTGTTGGCTTAACAACTTTTAGCTAAGCTGGCCTTTTAAGGGAAACTCAGCTGTAAAATGGGCACTGACCCATTTAGAGACAATCTGACCCTATTAATGTAATTTACCTAGGAAGGGCAGTGTATTGACCTGAAAAACAATTTAATGTATCTAAAATTAGGCTATTTTTTGCTCTAGATAAAGACAAGTGCTACAGTACATACAGTAGTTAATAGAACATGTTTTCAACCTGTTTAAAAGTTCATTTAAAATGCCCTTTTTTTTTTTGCTATTCTCAGATAAACATTTACTGGGGAAGCAAAGGATGAACATTATTAAACAGATTGCTCTTTTTCTATAGGTGATACCAAGCTGCTTGATATGTGTACACATGACTACTTTGATAATTTTGTTGCTATTATGCTCTGCTGGCTCACAGCGGGTCCCAAAGCATCTGCTTGGTTTGTATTCCTTTTTGTTGGGTCTGATGGATCTTAACATCCTAACCATTCTGAACATGTAGAAGAGAGGGGCCAACTCCTGATGAGGTAACTATACGTAACATATGTGATAACTTCTATAGTTAAATTACGCAAAACATCTGAGTTTTCTGAAATTTTAAAGAGTTTTGATTAAACCTGGTTTATTTTAACATGTAAACATGTATGTATGCAAAAATCAATAAAAAACAAAAAAAAAGAAAACTTGTACATTTAAAACATCTAATTGGGTATACTTTCTGCTAAAGCATTTCTAATTCAGTCTTTCAGTAATAAACAGTTAAATGTTTTGGAGGCACATCTTTTAAAATGTATGTTAATTTTGTTCAGTAAAGTCCTTCAGGTTCTTTATGGACTTGAGTTATAACAAAATACTTTAGCTATTTAATGATTACACAACTACTATTTCCAAAAAAAACCCCCAAAAAAACAATGATGCACAAACAGGACTAAGAAACGATAATTCACCTCTCTAATAAAATTTTTATTAAGAGCCTAAATTGAAATAAATAATAATTAAGAAAAAACTATAAAGTTGTGTGTCCTGAAATGTGCACAGTACTTACAAAAACAGACAAACACAAACAAAAACCAAATACTTAAGTTAAACAATATTTTCACCATACGCTTCATGCAGCCCATCTGCTGCATCCCAGTTCTTGTAACAAACAATTCAGCAGTCACCTCTGAGGAGACATAAACAGTGGCCTTTTAACTCAGCCAGTTACAGTGCAGTCACACCAACACATTCCCTCCTGGTGTTTGTAACATTTATGCATTAGCCGGGTAACATTTCTTGAATGCCAATGCCATCGTTTTAACCTCACTGCAAGATTACAACCAATTGCCTGTTGTTCTTGGCTTCTCAGCTTGTGTGCTGGGTGAAATGTTGGGTAACATGATTTCCCCATAGAACAACAATGAGAAAGTAGATAAATTAGCATCCGAAAAGCTAAAAGCCCCTGTGATGGCTGCCAGCTGAGAGCACCAGCAGCTTTTCTCTTTTACAGATTGGGTTTATATTCCCCTAGAGATCCATTTCAATCCCTAATGATGAGACTTTACTGCTCTTATTGCTCTTGGATGCATGGTCATACCGTGGTCTACAAGCACTGCTACTAATACCTCATGGATGATAAGCTCAAAAAACAAAATGTTCAACACGGAGAGGATATTTCTATGCTACACACAAATGATTTGGGCAAATTCTTGTGTTTCTTCATACAAAACTCTATTGAAACACTCACACAACCTCAGAAAAATATTAGCGGATTTAGAACAGATCAAAGGATTAGCGACAGAGAAGAGAAGCAAAACTGTAATTAGCACTTTTTAATTCGCGATTAAACTCACATTGCAGGTTGCTTTGCACAACCCAACAGAAATGTGTTCATCTACTGTGGTATTATGGCACCAATCTATCTTCCAATGTACTTGTATTTCAATAGGTTTGAAATCCCTTTATGATCGGGCAACACATGCCTCAGCTGGAGCTCAAATGGATGATTATTTTGTTCCTATAAAACCTGAGAGGCAAAGAAAACACTCTGCCAGGGCAACATCTGTGCTTGGTAGCACAGTAGTAACTCATCACTGCTGCATATTTAAATCTTTAATATAGAGGCACAAGGTTGTGTAATAGCACTTGTACATTGGTGTGTAGCAATAAAAAGTCCATCAGGCTAATCTGGATACTTACCTACAGTATCTTTTTTCTAAATGGGGAAAGCAAGATTGCAAACTCAATTCCCTTTTTAAGTCATGCCGGATTGAAACTTGTTTGTCAAGTCACAGGAACTATTTTCAAACCACAAGGTTTTATTGTATGCATGGAAATACAGTATAATGTCAGTATAGTATAGTGTGATAACAGCTGTGCCACAATAAATCACAGCAAAATGCAAAAAACATCAGTGTTT
The DNA here is from genome assembly GCF_000732505.1 of Cyprinodon variegatus. NCBI lineage: Eukaryota > Metazoa > Chordata > Actinopteri > Cyprinodontiformes > Cyprinodontidae > Cyprinodon > Cyprinodon variegatus. Next base: position 362,383 of record NW_015150657.1, read on the forward strand.
GCAGACCCAATTCTATAATTGGCTTAGAAACAACAAAATAACATGATTATGTATATTGTTTTTCTTCAAACTGTGCAGATCTATCCGTCTTAAAAATGTGCTCACAGTCATGGGGAGAGCATCGGGTCACATTTAGTTTTGGCTTGGGATTTCCTGATCTGATCACATGATCTGGCTCCTGTCCAGATCACAGCAATTTATAATGAACATTAATGGGAGTCTTGAAAAAAATGTAAACTGTTGGTGTCTCTGGTTATAATAATTGCATGGTTAGCTAGATGCGTGGCTGCGTTTCTGGTACAATTTCTGGCTGTTTACCTACAATTACTTCATTAAATGATGAATTTTAAAGGCTTTCTTAAGTTGTTTTAGACAAATATATCAAAACTGAATAGTACCTGAGGAAAATATAAATTTACATACTATGCACTTGAAAGATGTACTCACTCTGCATAGTATGATGTTCGCTTGCCTGTGTCTATTAGGTATCAAGTTGAGGGTTGGGATGCACTGCTAAAAGATGTGGAGACCTACTGTGAGGCATATTAATAGAATATTTTTCTTCTGAAAGACAGAGCTTTTATTTTGTCGGAATGGACCTAAACTACTTACAGACATTTAAAGAATCTCAGCCTTTCAACCCTCAATCCAGACCACAAAATGAGCAATACTGAATCCAAAAAACTTATTAGATCCAGTGAATTGAATAGCTAATTATACAGGATGCTTCCCTGATTAAAATTGTGTCACTCATCTTCATATAAAGTTATTGAACTGCCAAAGTGATGAAAATTAATTAGTTAAATGCTGGTGAAATGAAAATAATAGTCATGCTAAATTATGCTTGCGCCATATAAACATATATGCGTGAATTGCATTTAGAGGGAGAAAAACAGCAGTTAGCTGTTGCAGGGCATTAAGCGCAATTCAATTATCCAGTGATGGTTAGGCGTTACCGTCTTTTTTACTATAAATGCTAGTGGTCTCTGTGAGGGTTTTATGTGGAATAAAGTAGTAATGTTTAGTTACAGAAATCTTAAACAGTAATTAACAAAATATGTCAAAAAACAATCACTGCTTATACTTCATATTAAATGGGGTGGGTGGAATTAAAAAGGGATGGTAGTAAAAAAAATAAAAATATTGAAAAAGCTTCCTGAATGGGAAGCGAAGCATCTTCAAACTTGGAAAAAAGAAAACAGTGGCTTGTTTTTCACTTTCTTTTTTTTGGAGTTAAAAAGCTCTTTAAACTTATTCACAACCCTTTTTTGAGATTGCATCAAGTTGTTTTGAGTTACTGTTATACATGATTACAGTTCATGTATCCTATATGTTTTGTATACAAATTCCTGTCTTTGTTCAAAATACATTTCTTTCACATTAAAATCAAAAATGTGAAAGGCTGGAAAGGCTCTCCATTTGGCACAACCAAAGCAAAAATGAGAGCAGACACTAACACAAAGTTCATTTGAGTATTTCTTAAAAAATAGTGGTGCAAAAATCTTGTTTTGCCTTTGATGTGTGAATTATCGTCCTCAGACACTGATTTGTCCATACAGTCTTTTTCCTCTCAACTGTCTATCTGGTAATGACATGTAATTTGCTCATTATTACAGCTCTTAGGGCTGTAATCACAGTCTTCTTCCTCAGTTGTCAGAGCAGTTTTCCCCCCACCTTTATAATTTAAATACACAGTATAATAAAACATTGTGGTTTGATAAACAAAAGCTACTCCAATAAAGTTTCTACTAAATCTTTTTAGAAAAAGTTTTCCCCAAAATTAACTTATTTGCAATATATTAAGATAATTATGCCATTGGGTCCAGGTTCACTGAAACATTAAACATTGATATGGCAGGCTGATCATTTTTTCACTTTTTAATGGATACATTTGTCTGACTTATTGGAAATATATTTGAAATAAAAGTTGTAATTAAAGGGATTTTTTCTAAGTATTCACTTTTTAACATATCAACAGATCTTTTGCATCTTAATCAGAGATCCCTGTTACACAGTTCTGGATACCTGTCTGAACCTATATTTCTTCCAATGTTTTTGCTAAAGAGAACTTGAGGATGCCTGAAAAAAATTACTGTAAATGTTAACCTAGCAGCAAGTAATGTTAATTACAACAACAATACTAATATTCAGAGGAAAAACTTTTGGGGAAATGGGTTATAATGTCATAGAGCAACAAAATCTGTGTAGATCACTCCAGTCCTCCATTATGATGATATGGAAATGACCCAATAAAGAGGTCACAAGTACCTAGACTTTGACTACCTTTTTTTCCTAGAAATTACCTAATTTTTCACTAAATTTTAGATGAGACAGACTAATGTACACATAAATCATCCATGAGTTATTTCAATATTTTTTCTTAGTCCTTATGAGTATAAATATGTGCTCTGCAGACAACATGACAGACACATGCAAGAGCATCTGCATTTAGTTTTTTTGTTTTGTTTATTTTTGTATGTTCATAGGGAAAACTGTCCAAAAAGAAAACCTAAACACTATTTTCCAAAAGCTCATATTTACCTTCTCAAGTTGGGTTTTAAAAGCCTAGTTTTGTCTTCTATGAGTTACAGACTGCTGTTTACAAGAGCCAGTAGTAAACCTCTAACAATCCCAGAATGCAATCTGTTGTAATATCAGTCCTCATTCCCTGTTGTATTTTGTGCTTTTTCATACAGTTGTTTCACTTTCCTCTCCTTCAGTTACCTCTTGAGCTTGCATTAAAAGGTTATGTCCCAAAATAAGGATAAAGGAAGGACAACATGAAGGGGTGGAAAACACAACCTAAAACAGCTCCATAATTGTTGGAGCAAAAAGCAAAATAAAAAACAAATGTATAAAAATCTTGATTTTGGAAAGTGTAAATAGTTTAAATTAATCATGTTACTGTAGTGTGGACAGGACCAAAAGCTTAAAATCACACTATCAAACATTTTGTTTCTTCTTATCTGCCCTTCTTCTGCTTAGAAAAACTGTCTGCTTTCTCCTGAAAGATATTTCAGTACAAAATCTAAAATAAACTACTTCAGAATACATTTGAAATGGCAGAAGGCTGATCCGTTGGTACATCCATCCATCCATTTTCTCTGTCAGCGTTGCAATGGGGCCCAGAGCCTATCTGTGGCAGTCTATGGGTGAAATGGGGAATGCACCCTTGAGGTTGATACATTTATGTGCAAATTAATGTCTGGTTACTGTTGGTGTGTCAGGCCTTCAGGCTTGTCCAAAGTATTACATGCTTACTTGTATTAGAAAAGGGGAAACTCAAAGAAGTGGGTGGGTGGGAATGGAAACTACTGTCCATCAAGCAAATTCAGCATGTCTTCAGTTCTGTATAAAGACAAAATAATTCTCTGAAAGCATGTTTCACATTATAGGCTGAAAAAAAATTAAATGTGCATGACTAGTTTGTTAAAAAAAAAATCTTAAAACATACAGAACAAAAAAACTAAATCTTACAGTGTCAATGAAAAGAACCCTCATCTGACTAACAGTTCATTTCTTCTTTGTCAACAACACAAGTTTGTTATGTCTTCTTGTATTGTTTCTGTTATTTAGTGAAATATGCCATAACAATTTTCTTCAGACCCCTCCCTGCAGGAGATGCCTCTAATTTAGGAGTCATGTTAAAAAGGATGGTTTAAGTCTTAAATGCAGCTGTCAGTGACAGTCATTGTAGGTCTACAGTGAAAAGGCAGATTCAAACCACAAGAATAGAGGACTTCCAACCAGAGATGTTTATGAAACATTTTTAGAAAAGGTGCAAGGAGGGCCCAGGAGGATAAAATACGGCATTGAAAAGACATAATTTCTTATCTCCAGATGCTACAGATGGGTCACTACACCACAGTGTTCCTCTGCCTGTACGGAGGGGGTGGCAAAACATTGCCAGCCTTCATAGCAGCCTCAGACAAGTATTCCTGGTTTTCTGCCACAGCAGGGCGAATGCGTCCATTCTGCCGGTAAAAGAAACGAGTGCTGCAGTCCTGCAGGTATTCAGGATTGTGCAATGTGGACTTGGGGGGGAGACTGTGCTGCCAATACTCAGGATTGTCAAAAGTTGCTTTCTTGGCTTTCTTGTCAAACATCATTGTGCTACTGCTGATGCCTGTGTGCAGGGTGTGTCCTGAATGCCCTGGATGCAGGGTATGTGATGGATAAGTTGGTTGGGGGAGTAGGCCAGGAGTAACTACATATCCAGTAGATGAAACAATGTGGCTTGATGTGGAAGGGTTTGCTGTTTGCAAGACTGATTGTGCAGTAGAAGATGTAGAAGCAGAGATAGAAATTGCACCAGCTAATCCATTCTTGTCCCCAGGGTTAAGGAATGTATTCAGGTACAGTGGCTCATTAATATACTCATCATCACCATGGACAGACTGACTTTTTGGTCCTGCCGAAGCCCCAGCTATGAGTAAAGTGTGGCAACTTGCTCCATCTATTACCACGTGGGCATCACCATTTCTACGACGCGTCACAAATGGGTTTTCCTCAACAGGATGGAGATCTGCGAATAAAGAGGGATCAAAGATATTACTACTTGTACTGCTTAGTCCTATAAGTTGTCGGTTAGTCATTCAATTGCTATAAACCATTCATCTATTGACATTACTTAAAGCATCAAACAACCACAAAACAGGCTTTATGTGGAAGGCACCCAGACTTATAGATTGCTCCGGTGCGAGACACAGAATAAGAAAAAAAGACTACTGAATAGATGTCGAAACATGTTCAAAAAATTGATAGAAAGTCTGGTTGCCTTCCAATTTAAGCCTTTTTACTGGTTGACTGATAATTTATATGCTATAAGTCTTAAAGCAATTTGTAATTGAAATTGGCATTCATTTTCTTTTAATGTCATTGATTTAACCTGATGTGTTCTTTTTTCTCATGGAAACCGTGTAGCCATCCTTGTCTCCCTTTTCCCCTCGCTCTGTCAGGAGACCGGTAGGATCTGCACTGTAGCGCTGTCCACTACTGTCCTCACCACCTTGAAAAGCAAACAGAAGGGATGAAGTTAGAACTTTGTTTTATTTATAAGATCTGTGAAGGCTAAGAAGGTAGTTTTTGGATATATATATATATTTCATTCAAGTCATTGTCAACAACAGGATAAAAAAAAAATGCATTCTTGTACATGGCAGTATTATTCAACAGAGTTACAGTCAGGTAACTGATAAGCACACTGTTCTTTTAGGGCTTCCGGTGTGTTAAAGAACTGCAAGACATCTGATTATATTTGTTTGTTTTTAACTGTGCTTTTTAACATTGCTCAGTTGGCATCATCAAATGAAGAATCATTCATGTTCTAGTAGAGCATCGAGCCTTGGCGAAGTGAGTTACCGTATTTATATATATATATATATATATATATATATATATATATATATATATATATATATATATATATATATATATATATACAGTATACATATATTTTTTTACAAACAACAATATATTTTCATATATATATATATTTTTTTACAAACTGCATTATATATATATATATATATATAAAATGCTGTTTGTAAACAGTGGTATGAGTGCTGCCTTTCAACCAGCTTTACCTTGTCCAGCAGCATGGGTAGAACCAAGCGTGTTTGACCTTGAGGAAACCTGCTTCCTTAGAGTGCCATTACAACGAGGGTCATCCTGGTTACCAAGGTTATATCCACAACCAATCTGGGCCCCTGCAGTGTCCTGTGAAGGGAGGCTGCTTCCAGAGATCGGTTGACCCACTCTAGGCAGAGTCCCCAGCATGTCACCCATGGTGAAATTTGGATCCTGGCTGCCAAATTGGTTCTGAACAGAATTAAGTTGAAAAACAAAAGGTTTTGTTGGGATAGGGATGAAGCAATGTGCAATAAAAAAATATTCTCTCAAGAGCAATGTATATGTGTGTATGTGTATATTGTGTACAAATAAAATAACAGGTAAGAGACATGTTAAAAAAAACAGTCTGTGTTGAAATTGGATTTCACTGGTTTCATGTAAGTTCATAGTTCTGTTTTTCCTTTTTTTATTTTCTTATATTTAAACATTGCAGGCAAAGGAGAGAAATACCTTTGCATAAAAATGATATGGAAGCCTGACTACCATGAGCAATTTAATTAAAGGGATTTTAATTAAAAAAGCTTAAAGTGGCGATATCAGCCTAGCCCTGCTGTGTTCATTTATATCTGTGCTCATAAAAAAAAGGTTATTTTCAAGATCCCCTGTAAAGCTTTATACTGATTTATCTCTGTTTCTCAATTTTATTTAAAGGTTGGATTTGTTCAGTTTTATTTTCATCTTTATTTCTTAAGAGCCTTGGGCCTTTCGTCATACTCCAAAGGGAAGTTGTTTGGTTAATTGCACACACAGATTGGGAAAAAAATGTAAAATGGCATCTTCTATTCAAGATTATATTCAACTAATTGAACTTTAGATATTGATTCCACTTCTAATCAATACTTTTAATAACTTACTTGGTATATAAACAAGTAAATATGACATTTACAGTTCTACAAGCAGGTGAATACAAATCAGATGGAGCTGCACCTTTGCCTAGAGACGGGACATTCACTGTTTGTCTATGGTCCTTTTTCTGTTTAGGTGATACAGAGTTGTAAACTGTATTACCAGTCTCATTGTTTGTGATCTGTTAAATAGACTCTTGTCACAACATAGACTTGGTCACTAAATACATTTGGGTTACCACTAATTAGAATATGTACAAAGCAAACTGTTATCTTTCAGATTCAGATATAACTGTGTTCTAGATTTAAGTATTGAAGCAACAGAAAATATAAATGCTAACAAAAATATATAAAAAAAAAAACAGTTTGAAGGAAAGGTTTTAAAATATCATACAAATGGACAGAATCTAATTTCCAAAATACAGTATATTAGGAAGAGTTGAATTAGGAAAAAATCAAATAAGAAGACAGACACAATCCTATAGTAAAATATAAACCCCTTTACTGTATGTATACCCCTTCAACTTTCCTTTTATTTCATAACCGCAGGATTTGATAGCGATAATGCGACACAGCAGACAGTTCAGTGATAAAACAAATATAGATTTCTAAGTAGGGTTAGTTTGTAAAAAAATATTCCAGCTTCTACCATCACACAGCACATTTCAGCCACCATATGGAAAGGAAAAGAGCATGGCACAACTACAAGCCTACGAAAACATAGCTGTCTATCTAAGCTGACAGGCTGAACTAGAAGTATGAGGCCATGGAAACTCAAAGTTCTACCTTCTATCTATCAGCTGGCAAAATGTGTTGTCAGAACAATCATGCATTATGTAACTGTGCATTCTTTTTTTTATAAATCTGACTACTGTGGAAGTGTATATTTGTACTGTCTGAAAGTGTACACGCTTTTTTGCTATGTATATATTTGCTTATAAATACCATATATGTGAAAATAATATAATTCAACATATGTCTTCATAATAACGCATTTTGTAGGAAGTTATGTTGTATGTTTAACACTAGTATGATACTGATTGACTGAACACAAAGAGACAAGAATTTATTTACTTTTTAGATGATGGTAAAGCAAATATTTTTAGTTGTAAAGCAACAAAGATTTGAAAAGTCCAATCATAATCACAGAAGACTACTAAAATAAATAGAAATATGTCTGAATCGAGTATGTTTGATGAGCCTGAAGAGAGATTAAAAATAAATATTCACACTTTTAGAGATGTACATCATTTTACTTTACAAATAGGACAAAAGGAATAGTTTTCATGTTCTAGAAAGGGAAAAAACTCAACTATTATGAGATCCGACATGGACAAGATTGCTTTAAGGAAACTGTCATTTTTCCCGAAGAGTTAAAATTCTTTTTACTTGGAGAAATTTGCATATACTAAAATTATTTACCTTGTTTGTATCCATGCGTGTTCGAGGAGTGTATGCCAGAGGTGAAATGTTGAACGAGTGAGGAACCAGGTACTCCTCAGCATCCATCAGATCCTCCAGCTCGTCCTCTTCTAGCAGGTTCTGAAAAAACTTGCTATCATTGGGGCTGGGCAGCTTCATGCGGTCATCACCCTGATAAGTATATTTAAGTGTGCATTTTTCAGATTATTCTAAAGTTCATGTAAAGAACCACTGATACTATATGACAAAACTGATATGGTACATCATTTACTTGGTAAAGGTTTATCATTAATTCAGTTCTCAATTTTCTCATTTTTTCAAGAGTTTCACAGATTTCAAATTTTCTACAGAGGTATACCCAGTTTAGGTCCAAGAGTGAACAGACAATCTTTTATGAAAAATATTTCCTTATATAATTTCTGTGAAATTAAATGAGAAAACCAACCTGGATGACCAAGTATCGCTGGGGATCCCGGGCCATTCGAGTAAACTCTGCGGCTAGCTCCTTGAACTTGGGTCGACTATCTGCATCAATCATCCAACCTAAAAAAGAAAAGAAAAAGTATATATATTATATATATATATATATATAAAAAAGTGTGTGTCTGGCTTTAAGTTGGACCCTAGATGTCAGTATGCTTATTGGATGTTTTTTTTTTGTGGAGCGGTATCAAGCAACCCTTATAAAGCTGAACCAATTCTCTATAAGCTCATGAAGAAAAACATTTTTCATTTACTGTCTTTATGCCATCTGTAATATGCACAACTGATTTTCATTATAGTATTTCACAGAAGTGTTAATAACTCCACTTTTTAACATTCTGTCATATTGTAACCAAAGTCAGTGCACATAATAAGGATTTCATGTGATAGACAGGCATAATTTAATGCATAGTTGTAAATTAGAATAAAAATGACATATTTTTAATGGTTTATTAATAGAAATCTAAATATGTCAAATGCATTTGTATCCACCCATCATTATTGTGATGGCTAGAGAAAAAAATCTGTTGCAATTCGTTAATAGACAACCCACATTATGTTATTTATTCTTAGTGTACTGTAGATTCTCTGTAAAGACCTCATGTTAGTTTGAAAACACTGCTGAATGAAAAGTATCATAAACACAAACAAACACACAAGACAGGACAGGTATTAAGTTTTGGGAAGTGTAAAGTAAATTATCAGTAATAAAAAGTGTATAGTACAACTGCAAACCTACTGTAATAAGACAGGTCCACCTAAACTTTGCAAGGAAAGCATTGTTAAGAATGATCCGAAAAACAGCCATGGTAACTATTTAGAAGTTACAGATCTCTATTAAGCTTTTTCGCAAAGTGCAAATGTTTTTGAAGGAAAAAGTATTGCTTAATCTCTCTATTCAAACCTTTAAAATTCTTAAACATTATGTCAGGGTTGATCATAGGATGATGTAGCTGAGTATATGGGAATTCAGCTAGAGAACTTACAAAAGGCTTGTATAAGACTGACAAAATGTGGAAGAGTTCAAAAGATATGAATACTTTGAGAAAAGCATTGTAAAATCCTTTACCAAATTTTAACTCCCAATATTTTTTCTGCCTTGCATACAGTATTTATAAAATAGATAAAAAACATGTCTTTGTATAGCATCATTGCTTTAGTTATTAATTTTGCTTAACTGACAGGCATGAACTTAGCATTTTTGCTTTTTTTTAATCACATTTTGTATTTTTAGTTTTGTGAAAATGAGCAAATACACATTTCCTATTTAAAGGTGTTGTTACATGTCACATATTCAACCTAAATATAAATACTGTTTCATCACTGGAATTGCCATATGGAGAAATATCCTCTACTGCCAATTTTACTGGTGGACACATGGATACAGCACCAAAGCAATCATGCGATATTACCCTATCTGAGCATCATTGGCAATATGTTGAAATGAACACTGAGGCTGTACAAATTAAGCAGAAGGTGGTATGAAATAACTTAGTAGTAAATAAACTTTTTTTTGTAAATAACAGCATATAACAAGGATACTCTCTACTGTTTGCCAAGTTGGCGCAGGAACTGGGGGTGGGGGTGGCAGAAAAAGTCAAGGTGACAATGACAGCCAGAGGCTCCATGTCACTGAGCAGTGGACAAGGCCAGTCCTCAATTGGCAGCAAGTCTATACCCTTGCAAAAGCAACCACATGTTACAGTGCTATCTGATGGCATTCCATGAGAGTGTGGCAAATAATGCCAACAAGTTGTTAATACAGTTAACTGTGATGTAAAAGACAAAACTTGTCTCTCCCTGTATATCTATAGATAGATAGATAAACAGAGAGAAAGACAGACAGACAGACAGACAGACAGACAGAGAGACAGACAGACAGACAGACAGACAGACAGACAGACAGACAGACAGACAGACACAGGCTGCTGTATCTAAGAGCATAATTTTGAAAAATCAGTCACTAAATTCTCTAAGAAACCCAAAGTGATATAAGGTAATTTAAAGAAAAAAGTATTTTTCTAACTTTATTGTATTTGCAAAATTGCTGGAACACATATGATGACTAAAAATATAAACATTTCAAGACCGAATCTCAAGAACACCCAAGTTGGTCAAATCTGTTTCTACTTCTACTTCCTACTTCTTGGGCAATATTCCCATAAATTTAAAAACTGCTCAATGAGTGGCTAAACAAATGAAAGCCACCTCCTCAGTAGAAGACTCAGATCTGCACCTATGCCTTAAAGAAACCTCTTTTAAAGGATAAAAATCTGTATAGTTTTGAAAAGAACACATATTGCTTGAGAAAGGAGTGAAGGGAACCATTTGTGTCAAAAGAAATACTATCATTACATCCAAACTAAGTAGAAAGCCTCAGATTTCAGCATTCAGAAGCCTACAGTTCAGTGTTAGGCCTGATCCCCTGTCAGTTTCAAACCAATTTACGGTTTCTTGCACACAACCAAACATCTCCCAGTAAGTCAGATTACTAATGGCAATAACGATGTCCTGTTGTTAGGTGAATCAAAGTGGAGTTCTGCTTGTGAATCTGATCAGCAAAAGAGCACTTGCAAAACAAGCTTAAAAGCTTGAAAATGTCCCCTAACTAGCTATGATTAGAAAAGTCTTTTGGATAAAGAACTAAACATTTCAAACTACAAAATATAAGTCCAGTTTTCCTTATTTAATTTTTTATCCTTTCCTTTTTAATATCAGAAGATAATATTAGAAATATTAAATTCTCTTTGCTTCCTGAAAAGTTTATGTTGCCTCATGCACATTAAAATTAGCTGCAGATGTTTTGTTTGTACATACATTTCACCATGACCATATAGACATCAATGGTACAGATTGGTGGCTGGGGAAGGCGCTCTCCTTTCTCTAGCAGATCTGGAATGTCTCTAGTAGGAATTCCATCATATGGCTTTCCTCCAAAGGTCATAAGTTCCCATATGGTTACACCTTTAAGTCAAAAGATGGATGAAAAAGAAATATCAGATTCCATATATGGAGCAGCTTGATCATACAGAAATGATCAATACAATGATCTCAGCAGATTGTAAAAGTAACTCACCATAACTCCAAACATCACTCTGGTGAGTAAACTTCCTGTAATGGATACACTCTAGGGCCATCCATTTGATTGGCATCTGCAATACAGAACTATGTGTTATTAATGCATACATGTAAACATTATTGACAAAAGCAATAAGAGAAATAAAAAACAACTTTGTGTGCTAGAAAACCGTTTTGCAATGTTGATTTCAACTGTAATTTTGTAAGAACTAACTATTTCAGCCATGTTGGGCAGTAAAAAGTGATCACAAATTAAAGGAGTTTAAAGGGAGTGTTTTACAAACACGATATCGACCTTAAGCTTTTAAAGTTTTGTCGTACAGTTTAAGTTCACAACTCACGATGTATGTGCAGCATGAGGCTCTGATGCGATCTACATGCTCACACTGTACGTCTAAAAAACATGTCTGACTCAGCTCAAGCAAGATGGAGCTACTCTGACTCGTCTATCCGGTAGAAGAGGAATATGAAGCTCACAAGAGTAAACCTTGCTGCCTTGGCAATTGGTGTAATTTTGTACTGAAAGCCCTAAAAAGAAAAAGCGAGGATGCATTTGGACAAAGACATGGCTGAGCAAACATGGCAGGGTGAAGAAAAAGATGAATCCTTGTTTGCAAATGCCCACTGAGCAATTTGCCCTCGACAGTTGGGACCTCACCTCACGATTCGTGATCGGGAGGTGGTCGTGAGAGACTGATCGCACCTGATAACCCCCATGTACACTACACGACGCACAATCAGGCTGAAAGTAGGGCCAATCGGAAAATTCTCGCATGTCTGGAAAGTCGCCCCGAAAAGAGCAAAATAATCAAACAGCGTAAGCCCGACTTGAGCACCTAAATACAAAGACAGGCATTCATGTACTCAGACTTAAATGCATTAAAAAAAGACAAAACATAAAGGAGTGTGGTCTGAAATAAATCTTAACACTGTGATTAGATTTGAAGGCCAATTCCATTGATTACAGTGATAGAGCTCAAGAGAAGAGGGAATGTTGAAGGTTAAAGTGCCTTTATTTTACAGCTAAGGGGATAACACCTTAGCACTCATCACTGAGAGAACGCTGAGACAGAGAAACCACAATACATGTAAGGAGCGAGAGAAGAGGAATATGTTTGCTTTGGTAAAAGAGGGTTTCGAAACAATTTATTAGTCAGCTAAAGGATAAACAAAGATTAGAAAAGGTCAGAGATCTGTGCTCACACAGCCCCAGGGACAGATTTATTCACTACGTTTACAGAGTTTTGAGATCTCCTCTCCCCGAAGGTAAATAAAACGGTTCAATAGAGCAGAAGAGTATTTTACTCCAAGAAAAAGCATCCTTTGTGATTGGTAATGCTCCTCCCTGAGGCTATGAAATCCTTATTAATGTTAATGCCTATTGTTTCATTTTATAACTCATCAATGCAGCAGTCTAAAGGAATTGTTCAATATTTCATTTCCATAACCATCACATGAAACTGCAGAAAATAAAATGTGATAAACTGCTCTGATTGCAGAACAAGGATTGGTTCTAATGTATGAACTTAAATCACCCCCTTTTGGAAGAAAAAATAAGTTCGTTCTAAATATATATAAACGGAATCAGACAAGTCCTATAAAAAGCCAATGCTTTTGTAGAACACGTAGAGTTATTGTGCTTTTAAGTCCTTAGAAAGTTTGCATTTACTTTATACAAAAATAAAATAATTCTGAAAAGTAAAGGGGAAAAAATATGTAAATTTTGTTAAATTATTTCACATTTATCTTAAGAAATTAAGTCAAGATAGCAAGCAAGTTTTTTCAAGCTACAGTTAAATCAATATTACATCATGGATTTAATGCACTGTGAAGAGCCCAATAGTAAATTGCAATAATTCAAACATATAAAAAGCATTACAGTTTTATTTGTTGAATTATATGGGGTGGTGCAAATATTTGTGAAAAAGATGCTGAAATGAACCTTTCCCCCATCAGCATTGTATTCTTTTTCGTTGACATCCAGCAGCCGAGCCAGGCCAAAGTCTGTGATCTTGATGTGGTTTGGAGATTTGACAAGAACATTCCGGGCTGCTAGATCTCTGTGGACAAGTCTGCGCTCTTCCAGGTACATCATTCCCTGCAATGAAGATGATTGATCATAAGAGTACAGACAAAAATAACATTTTATATAGAATACAACTGTCATGACTGTCTGCACCTAAGTTTAAGTTTCGTTTTGAGTTTCCAGTTACACTTTGATACATGCCATTCTGTGTTTTCTTGGTCATTGGTTTCTTTTTCATATTGGGTCATTCTAGTTGTTTTCTAATTATATTTCAACAGCGTTGTATTTCTTGAGCTACTCTCTGTTGTGCCAGTCTCCTTTCCCCTAGCTCCCTTCTAGTTACTTCTAACAAAACCTGCCTACAATGAGCTTATTTGCCCATTCTTTGTTTTGTCTACCATAGATACTCTTCCTGTGCAGGTCCTTATTGCTGGATTCTCATCTCCACTTCACTACTCATGTCTGTTTCTCCCTGGCATCTCCTACTTTTAGGTCACCTGTTTATTATTCCGGATTTATGCTTCTGCTACCATCTACACCTAAATTAAATCGGCAAGAAATCCTCTCTGCCTCCTCATTTTTTGCATTTGGGTCCTCAACTAACTTCCACTAAACCTGACAGCAACATAAAAAAAAAAAAACATACTCTATTGGCACTGATATGTTTTTTTTATATGCTTTTGAGCATTTACTTTTAGGTCAAAATGCTCATAATTGCTCTCTTCTGAGCATCAGTTTTGAATGAGACATTATTTCTTTCCCAGAATGTTCATCCATCACACGAACTTCTAAATTTTATAGGGATTTATGGAAATAAGGGTATAAAGCATAAATTGTTTTAAGGGAATCTAATCCTTCTTCACAGTGCTGTACAATACTCTACAGTGTATAAAATACATGGTCTGACTCCCTGCTTGTGTCTTCAGTTTTTTTGCCATTATAAACAGCACCATCATCATTACCACCGTCAAATCTATTTTAGAGTTGTGATTTTTCTTAGTGTTACTGTCATTGCAACCATAATGTTATTTCTTGAAAATATAGATTTTCTATACATAAATCTTAGCAACTACCACAATAAGACCTTCTAATCATTAAAGGCCTGGTTATGTAATAAAACCCTCACCCACAAACATGTATAGATCCTTAAAAGGAAGAAGTATCGAAGGAAAAGATCTCAAAAAGATTTTTTATGAAGAAATTTTTTCAGCACTCCTCCCTTCAGCTCAGGTTAAACTACTATTTTAAATTTCTGCTGCTGTGTTTTTTTCCTCTAAAACGCATATGTGCTTTTATTCATAAAGCATAGGCTAGAATTTGAAAAAAAAAAATCAGTGTACAACCCACTTTACTTGAACAAAGTACTTTAGCCTAACCTCCCTGTCTTGGATTCCTTCTTTAAAAAGTGCCCTTTAGAGTCTGTAGTCATGCATTTTTCCCATTACATTAACCAGCACGCAGTGCAGCAATGCATACATTTTATCCAACAAACACTTGCTGAGTGGTTCCTGGTTTCACTGAGTAAAGTAGGCTAGTATTAGAGAATCAACACCCAAATTACACTTTTTTCCTCAGACATAGCAAAGTGGTGATGCCCAGAGCTTTAAGGGCTGTACTTTTTCTCTGGGGTAATAGTGTGCTCAGAGGCACCCTGCGCAAATAAGTAACACAAAGGAGAAATAATCTCTGGTCAGGCCAGAGGCTCATATAACAAACCTGTTGTGAATCATGAAGACAGATGTAACCAAATTTAACAGTTTAGAGGAGCAAAAGAATGAAAACAAAATGATAAAAATCAGTAGCCAGATCATACGTAATGATGCAGCATAAAAAGCTGAGCTTACCTAAAGTGCAGGTGAAGATAGAAATAAGCCCTGACCACTTTAGGCTTTATGAAACTTAGGAGTCACTCGTGCTTGAGGTTCCAAGTCATCTTAAGCGAAAAGTCCTGGTAATTATTTCCTTCAGTCATTTAAAGATAGTTACCTTAACTGGGAAAGTTGCTTTTCCTCTCTGTCTTATCTGCCTACATCTCCTCCATCTAATGATCATATCTGCCATGTCTACACTGCCTTTACCGGTTGCGGCTGCCTTTAGGATACGCAAAATACAGTACAAGTAATGAATGCATTTGTTTGCTGCTTTAATGGATAACACTGCACTTATAAAAAAAAAAATGTATTTGCATCCTCTCCTAGAGTTTTATTTTATTTCCAACTGGGGAGCAGCAACTGTTATTTTGCTATTTACATTGCTGTCTGGTCTTAAAAAAAAAAAAAAAAAAAAAAAAAAAAAAAAAAAATATATATATATATATATATATATGTATATATGTATATATGTATATATGTATATATATATATATATATATATACTGCACGCTAGCCCTTGCAGATTAACACCCATACACTATGTTGGCCACGAGCCCGCAAACTGCTGTTTTATCGTCTATTGAGTGACCGATTGCTACAACCTGGAAGACTTGTTGTATATCTTTGTATTCCAAAATGGCCCATAAAACACTATTTGAAAAATGTTCATTCAAAAAACAAAACAAGCGATACCAACATGTTAATTTCAGGCCAAGTTGCTTGATGCAACCTGAAGACTCAAATAGCATGCAGATATTAACAGAAACTTTAACATTTACATTTCTCAATTTTGTAAATGCCAAGGGTTTTAAGTCAAGATTATTACTCACTCTAACTTGGTTGTGTCTTATCAAGAGTTGGAGTTGTCATTTTTTTGGACAGTTGCAAGATGTTTGCTAAGTGCACACAATTATTATTATGCAGTGCTGTAATTATCTTCACTTACTGTAGATAAATTGTGCTTTGAGTTCAATCGAGCTTCTTTTGAAAAACAGTGCTTAGGAGCAAGAAGTGCAAAGATTTTAACTGCTTTGGTTACTGACCAGCTGGCTCCAGCGTATATTAAAGCATTTTAACGGTTGTTTTCTTCTTAGAGAGCTGTAAAGAGTGCAAGCTTTTAAAATGGTCATATCTTCTTAAATTATTTTTGGATTTCCATAAGTTTGATATAATTAATTAGGACATGTGAATTATTTTAAAGGATAATTGGTGAACTTTGGAGAAAGAGTACATACGTTTCACTACTTACTACCCATTTTTAGGCATTCAGACATATTGACATGATCAATTTGTTTTGTTATATGTATTGTTATGTGTGCTTAAGTATACATGTATACATTTATATATGCATGTATATGTGTATATTATATATATATATATATATATATATATATATATATATATATATATATATATATATATATATATAATTTAAAAAAAATAAAAATAATTGTAGAACTTAGATTCCACTTTTTCAGGATTTTCAAGTAATTCAAAACAACACCAGGTAGAATTGTTAATGCACTTTGCTGGATTGTAAATGCAATCCATGCAAATCATTGCTACTAGATTTTAATGGGTAAATCCTTTTTTGCCATGGACTGTAAAGCACAAAAATACACACACACAGATACGCACCCATGTTATTTCACACTGGAGACTTTTCATTGACTTTAATTCATTTTGCATTCATTTCTATAGCCTAACATTGACCCTTATCTTAACCATTACTATACTATACCTAACACTAAACCTAACCTAAACTCAAATCAAACCTTAGTCCTAAACCTAAACTACACCCCAAGAACAGAACTTCTCCTCATGGGGACCAGTTTTTGATCCCCAAAATGTATTTGAAAAAAAGAAAAGCTGCAACATATTTAATGAAATTGCTGCCCATCAAATACATACAACCTCAAGTTTGTAATTGGTATTATCTGTTTTTTGAATACAGTGCAGCCCATGCAAGCTGCAGAAAACTTCTAAATAGAAGGGTTCTGTGCATTCCCCTTTGGCCTCAAAATTTTATCAGCACATTTACTAGCATAGTGAAACTATACTTGAATCCACTTAAATAGGTTGAAATCTGAGAACTCACGGTGTGTGCTAATGATTGGTCTTTCTTTCACTTGTCTTCCAGGATCAAAAAGGTTCTATCTTGGGTGCATCCTTTATTTCAATCTATACTGTATTGAGCATTAGGATAAAAAATTGCCAAATGCCCTTTCTATGTATCCATGCTGATGATACTGTACTTGTTTGCTTTGCCAACACACTTAAACATCCTTTTGGAAAACTGCCAGCAACTTAAAATGTACTTCAGTACAAGTCGAATGATTTAAAGTTCTTCTTAAATGTTCATAGATGTAATGTGGTTTTCCCATCTTAAAATCATGTCCAAATCACAGTTGATGCAGCCCATTATTATTTTTTAAGGCATCTTGTTGCCACCTCTTTTCTGCCCAATCTGGGCTATGGCAGTAGTTTACATGCATGCGTATTCACACTGGTTGTTTATGTTGGATGCTGTAAATTATTATCCATTAGGTTTTACCATTGGTCTTTAATATCAGTGTGATTTACCTGGATAATTAATGATTACATACATACATACATACATAGATACACACATAGATACATACATACAATCTATTGCTTATGTGCTTTTACACATACTGTAACCATGTCAGTGAATAAATAGCATGTCAGTGAATCTGGCAATCCTGATTTTGAAAATTCCAATATAGTCCTCAGGCTACAAAAATAAATAAATAAATAAATCATCACTGTACATGCCTTTAAAGGCCCTTCAATTCTATCAGTACATCTTTTGCCAAAAATGGAAAGTCTTTACTGCCATTTGTAGAAAACTGTAAGAGTGGACCTGAGGAAAAGATGGGTCAGATGATGGGAGAGGCGGAAACAATTTCATTTTGGACAAGCAATAAAAGGAGCTACTTTGTTTGAAGTGGTGAAAAAGACTGAAAACCCAGGCCTTATTTGGAACCGTAACAAATTACATTTAGCAAGAACTGGATAAAATGCAAGGAGAAGTGGATGGGGAGGTAGAGAGAAGCAGAGTAGTCAAAGGTGGAGCTGAGCTAGAGCACTCTAAAATGTGAGATTACATTGGTGGGGCTGTAATCACCCCGTCTCATTTGACTTCCTCTCAAAGAGGAGTGGGTAGTTTCAACACGCACCTGCACATTTACATACAAGCTGAAATCCAAATATAGATCTGTAACTTACACAGTGAAACCCTCACATGCTGCAGATGGCTGCCAATTTATTATTGTAAGAGATCACTGTGATATATAAAACATTTATAACTAAAAAAGCTATCCAGATGTAATACTGAGCTATACTGTAGGCCATAGAAATGTACAGTGTTTCACAATATGAAAGTTTTCTAACCTAAATTACTTCTCCTCAGTTTGATGGAATTAGTAAAAATAACGCTTCTTTACAGATATATTAAGTCATTCAAATTTAGAGAGCAATGATGTGTTTTTCTTTGCACTAATGCATGCTGGTCATTTACTTAACAGTTATCAGTGTTTTGTCTGAAGTGCTGCTGTAAGGGAAAATCTGACTGATGTGGGTTGTAAGGTATTTATGTTGGCCATTACTCACAGTTCCTAAATCATCAACACTATAGCTGTTTGTCTATCATATTATATGCTGCCAGATTTTTGACAGATTCTTATTTATACATAAATCGCACCCAGTAATCCCTTCAATTTTCAAGACAATTAAGCAGTGGAGGGAGAATAGATGGCTTGGCAACCCGTGAATTTTAATTTACCAGCACAATGAGACTGAAAGAGGGGAGTTGATGGTGTGTGCAGACTGAGAAGTAGCTGTAGACGTGCAGAAGAAACAAACTTTTTTTTTTCTTTTTGCTTGGTTACTTTCATTTAAAACCCTCCCATGTGGGTGGGATAGAAACAAGTAACTGCCAAGATTTGAACTTGCACTAAACCTGAATTCATCACCCACATTGATGCCAGCAGGGTAGCATGTATTTCAGGTGAGTCTGGCACCAAATTGACATTCCTGCTTTTATACTTACCCTCTTTTAATCACACCTTCAGAAATAAGCTGCCCACAAATCCACAGGGGTCCTAACCATCCCCTAAATCATCAACACAGTTATTTTATAAGAGGAAGAAAACAAATGAAGCAGTAAACACCACAAATTTTTCAGTGCAGCCTTCTGCATTCCAAATGGTTCTAGCACACCTTGAAGATTTAGCCAGTGTATGCCAATGTCCCAGCATCTTCTAAAATGCTGGCATACATTGAAATTTGTATTTTTATTTTTTTTTTCTTTCAATTTTGTACATATACGTGGAGCACTCATAAAGATTCCAGAACTTATGTCCAATGACAGCCTAACTTATACATAAAGCACAGCAGCATAATGCCCACGATATGGCACAGGCCAGTGTTCTGATGGGGCAGCAATGCGCCCGGAGGCGCCCGGCCTGCATAAAAAGTAGAAGAACATTGCACTCACAGTATTAAGCTAGCTGCTCTTTACCGCCCGTGGAAAAAAAAAAAAAAAACGAAAGAAAGAAAAAGGAAAAAAGGTTTGCAGTCGCAGCATATTCAGCGTCATGTCTGCTAAGAAGTTTGTTGGTGGGGGAATGGGCGACTATATAGAGCAAGGACGCAGGGAGGATCCATCACACCCCACCTTTGTCAAAGCCTTTCCAGATCCTCCATCTCTTGTGGAACGTCTGATCACCATGAAGTTTGGAGGAGTACTGACAGTTTCCACCTGTGAATCCCCTTTTATTCCAAAACACTGCCAATACACCATTATACAGTAGCTGTGAGTTAGAAACACTTTCTTAGGAACACGTCAAATATACATGCATACATCAATATGCACTGAAAGTAAGTTCTTGATAAGTTACGCATCAATTATGCACAAGTTACTCATAGGTTTTGATTGGCTAGACACCATGATTTATGAGTACCTCACAAATAACCAGTCAATGACCACATAACTTACTTGTAACTTATGGCCCAGATATGAACATTCACTGGCATACTTGCTGTATGTCGACGTGATCCAGCGTGCTTACACAAAACTTACCCATAAATTATCCAACGTCCGCCAGTGTTTTTGACACATTTCTCATACATCGGCATATGTTGGCTAAATCGTCAAGGTGTGACCACACCAAAAGCAACATATTTTCTTTTTAGAAAAATCTAAGGAGTTCAGTTCAATGCTCAAATTAATAGAAAAAACACTTTGATAATACAGTTTTGAAGTTGCAAAATGACCAAGTTCCATGTTTGTTCCACCATCCATCAAAATAGACCTGGCTTTTTCTGACAGGCTGCCATCAGTGTTCATGGCGGCGTGTGCATCTGCAGTGCCCACGTGCTATCCCAAGAAAGGGATTATATATTCACCTGAGAAGAGATTGCCTGAACATTACATGTGTTTTCTCGGCTGGGGGCTTCCTACAGTGTATATCTGACTGTTATTGTTCAGAAATGGGTCATCAGTCTATCAGAGGAGAGCACAGAAAAAGAGAGGGCAAATTATCATGCATCAATACACATCTCTATGGGCAACTTTAAGTTAACCCAACAGTTACGCTGTAACACTGGGAGAGAGGCCACACATGCACAGTGGGATGCAAAGTCCATTAATTAAAAAATTCATGTTGCTGGGATTTGAACTCGAGCTCTTTCCTACAGACAGCAATTCTACCAAGCAATCATCCTGATATTTGCCTTTTTTCCTTTGACTGCCTTTTTTTTATTATACTCTTCAATAACCCTGACCAGAGATGCATATTTCGTGATTTATGTCGTAAACTTGATTTAATCTTAGTATTCAATTTTGGTTAACCCACAGTACTTTCTGGTGATGTAAGTCTTTCCAATGGCTACTGAGCTGTTGATTCTAAATTTAGATTCCTACCTTTAAATCAGATATTGTTTTGTTTTATAGTCTAGTAACTATTATCTTTATTAGTAATGTGTGAGCCTATCTACTTACATTTTCTTTTGCTGCTGACATAACATAGTTTCCCAAATCTGAGAAAAAAAAAATATATATATATATATTTTCCTGTTCTATTCTTTTGTTCTCTTGTCGTTAAAACTTTTCAAAGATTGAGAAATAATAGACATATGTGTCCCTTAATATGTCTACCCCAAGGAAAAGTAAAGTTCACGTATTAATACTCAAAACCTATCAACAAGAAAGGCTCCTACATGCTTGGGCACACTTAAATCTGCGGACGTCTTCTCATACTCGAGGCAGATGCAAAGCATGTATATACGTGTTTGTCAGGCTGTGAACTGCTTGGCAAAAGACGATCATCTCATGAAACTATTTCTAAGTGTCACTGAGCAGGCACTTGCAAGAATATACAGCATCAAAGCCATTTTCTGGGCAGGTGGTGCCTGGTGCAAAATAAACAGCATTAGGGGCTCAATTAGCTCATTAAACTTGTTAGTACCCATTCCTCTTCTCTGTCCTACTGGTAGAGCGGGGTAAGAAATGTAAGACATTTTAACCTAGAAGTAGGAATTGATTCATTAACACTAAGCTTTGTGTCCAACATAGGAACTTGACACTACAATGACAGGATTATTTTTTATTTTTAGCACTGCAAAAAAGCAAGACAATTTGAAAGAAGATAAACTTGTGATATAAAATAAAAAAGCATAAATAATTAGGATTTGAGGTTAGGTGTATTTCTGCTGTGAGGCTGCCTAGCAGCCATTGATTCCAATAAGACTCAACTTCTTTGCAGTTACAGGTGCTGTAAAAGCTGAGAAGGCAATGACCTTACTTCTGCATGCTGGTGGACTTACTTTGTGCCGACAACTGTCATGGAAATAATATTAACAGCCTTGGAGCAATAAGAGCTCATGAATATTATTAAATGGCTGAGAATTTGACAGGAATACATTGCTTGTTGTAAGAATTTATCATAACAATTTAGCTGACCTCTTGATCCCACTGTGCGTAGGTAGAGACAGCAAGGTTACATTTCATTGGTTTTTCAAAAAGTGGAATGAATAGATAGCTGGTGGTGTCTGATCAGAAATTGAATTTCTTACACCTGTACCTAAGTGCCAACGGGCAAAACAGTGTTTTCTGTTATCCTTTCCAATGTAACTCTAGTCTTGTTTACAGTACGTTTATACAACAGAACTCGCATCCAACTTTATTTTTCAAAATATACCCCAGACTATCTAATTCAGCTTTTAGTAAAGAGAATCAATTCACACATACAGTAAGCAGAAGTTAAAGTAAGTGATCAACAAAACCAATAAAAGGTATTGTGGAAGAGTTTTCGGCAATTTTTAAAAAGACCTCAACCTCTTGACAAAAGAAATGCACATGCACAACCCTGTACCCGCTCGTGAGAGAGCACACCTATTAAACGCATGCGAGAGTGTGCACAAGCCCATTTCTCCTCATGCACACTATGTTTTAAAGTTGCTGTTCTCATAGATCTTACAGGCTTTCTGTGCCCAAACGTCCACCCTAACCCCTAAATCATTATATAGAGTGGGGACTATATAGTGGACTTTATAGTGAACTAAGTTAACTTATTGTTCGGACAGATGATCACTACTTTTTGCTCCCTGTTGGGCACGTGACTCCTTCTCCACTGCACGGTGCCCACGCCATCTTTGTTATTAGTTGCCGCTGTCCGATAGCGACAGCAGGCCACTGTGACAGCAAATCCCATAATGCTATTCAAGCTCTCTGCGCAAAGCATTCTGGGATATATGTGCCTCTTCTTACGCCTTTCTTTTGTTCTCATACAATTTGTAGACACTTTTTCTCTTACAACCCTCTGCCATTGCAAAAAAGGTGAGCTTCATCGATTGTCTGAAACCGTAGCTTAACACAGATATACGCCTTAATGTTCGCATGCGTAGAAAAAGATTGCTAACTGGGGGCGAGCATGTAGGATGGCCTTACTTAAACACATCACCAGAATGATTGAAAATTAGGAGGTCCACTTATTTAAATGATCTATCTGGAAATAAAAAAATTGTCCTTTATAACTTGAAGAAAAAGAGCAGTGTTCATAAGAAAATAATAGGATCTTGTAACATAATTTTACAGTCCTTTATGCACTAGATTCTTGTTGTGCAATTAATGATGCAGGGCTGCAGCGTCTTCACATGCTCTCACTCCGTATCCCCAATTTTCCAAGCTAAGAAACGACAGATATTAAACCTCAACTCCATTCTAACTTTTTATGTATAAAATTAGCATGCTGATAGACATCCAGTACACGTTTTTCAACTCAACCTTAGTGCTAACACATGAGGACATGCCAGGTTCATACCCAGTCTGTATTTTTGCACCAGCCCACCTATTCACTGTGCTGAGAGCAGCGAAGCTGAAAGACCTGTGCCAGATATAAAAAAAAAAACTGGAATTCTGAGCAGTTATTACAAGGTATGTCATATGAACTTTTATCTTTGTTTTATCTGGACTAATATAATTCACTTTGTGAATTAATTAAGGTTTAAGCAATCTAGTGCTTGAGTAAATATGAATAAAATATACAGCAGCTAGCTTCAATTATTAATGTGGAGACTGAATGTACAGAGCTGCCAACTTTTCACCAAACCATGGAGTGAGATTTTGAAATAGTTTGGACAGGCAACCTTTGTCAGGATGAGATTGAAAGACTATGAGGCTATAAAATTGATAATGTATATCTTATGTAAAAAGTTCCACATAACTACAGATCATTTATTGTTATTCAGTAAAATTTACTGTGCTTTAAAAAAATCCTAGATTTGTTCACTTTGTTTCAGTTAAATCCTCTGAATACCTACAACCTATAGCTGCACCTATCATCATAGCCTATAAATCTAAACATGACAAGGGTTTCCTGTCCAAACTAATTCAAAATCTCACTCCCAAGGTTTGGTGAAAAGTTAGCAGCCCTGATGATGTGTACCTCTTGGCCTACATAACCTGCTGAAGGTAGTTTAGACAAAAATGCTTAAGCAGTGAAAGATGGATTAAAGTACTGGCAAGGCCATACCAATAAAACACACAGTTCAAGCTTTAAGAGAAATTAGCTTTTTGCATAAGAGAGACAAAGAGAGAATTTATCTTGTTTATTTAGCTAGACAATTAAAAAGCTATTGTAGTAGATACTTTTTTTTAAACCAAAAGAAGAAACAAAACTAAAACAATTCCATGTACTAAGTAGAATTTTTAATCAAGTGGAGCCTTAATCTAAAAATTAAATACCGGTAGTTATTTTTTTCCTGTAGATTTTCCTGTAAATTTTCAGGTCCCTTTGACTGTCATAAGTGCTTCCTAATAACATGTTACATTCTTTCTAAATTAAATTTAAATTTTTATAAGTATCTTTTATTAAGAAAGTTAAGTTGATTTGATCAATCCATTACATTTTAGGCAGAATTAGGGAGGAATAAGCATCTTTATGTATTTTTTATCTTTCAATTTTCAAAAACATTTTTATTTATACAGCTCCCAAACTTTTGAATCTTTTCAACCAAATTTTGCTAAGGGAGAAAGGCTGGCAGAGTGATGAAAGTCTATCATCAGCTTCAATGAGCATGCTTTAGGCATTTGGTAGAACTAAGGAAGAGAGTACAGAGTTGCACCGATAAAAGCTAAGACACTAAAAGCCTAAAATAAAAACCTATATAACAACAGACATTTAGAAATATAAATATATGAGGGATATTGTTCCCCTTACTTCTACAAACATGCTAAAAGTGTCTCTCTATTTATAACTACTGCTAAAAATGTGCAGGTGAATGTTTGACTGCTGAACTTAAAAATAATTCAGAAACATAATTAGTTTAAGTTTGTTGTCCAATCTTTCTTCAATTTATTATTATGCTACTGCAATGTAATTTTCTTTATGTGCTGCGTTTATGTTCTGTTCTATGCAGCCCTTTAGATCGCTTCTTACTTAAATGTGATTTATAAAAACACTTCCCTTGACCTACTTTTTTCAAATGTATTTATAGTTGATTTGTATGTTTAATATCGATAAAAAATGACAGCATATGGTGAAAGGAAAGCAAAATCAACCCCAAAAGTACTAGACTGCTTTATTTGTATATATATATATATATATATATATATATATATATATTTATTTTTTTCTGTTAATCTTTCATAAGTAATATTTCGGCATAATCTCAAATGGTCAGCCCATAGGTATTTTGCTTCTGTCTGTCTAGATCACAAGGCATAGTACTCTACCGCACACCTGGGGACCTTTGATCCACATAAAATGTGACAATGAGAGTGCATGGACTGTCATTGCTTGCAGCGAATCCCTTTTAAAATAACATCAGATTTCTGATGCTCTACCATTAAAAGCTGATTCCATGGCGATGAAGCAAGACAAGAACAAACAGGAAGATCAGTGACAAAAGCAGAGGGGGGGCAGAAAGGTGTTGCATTTTGTGTTTGACCCAGATTGCACCATCCACTCTTTCATCCTTGTGGTTTACCTACACAGAATCACTCCTGCCACCCTGCCAGCATGTTGTGAGCACCAGGTCCCTACAGGCATCTTTGGGATCAGGTGGCAGATTCATAACATACGCCAGAAACATGACCTTGTCCTGGCAGAAACCCACTCAAGCCCAGCAATAAGGCAACAGGGCCAATGAGATGAGTGAGAATAAGAGAAGATTGAGACACCACATGGATATGTAAATGTATTTGGCATGCTTTAATCTGCTTCTCTGCCCGTCTCTGTCATGCTCAGTCTCTCTGTCAATGAGGGAAAAGCGGAAGGAGATGTCATTCTCTTAGCTCTATGAGGGGCTGGTCAGGTTTTGTAGGAAACCACACAATGGCTGCAGTTATAAATAATTACTTTTGCGGCAGAGCCCAGCTTAATTTGTGTCCAACGTTATTAAATAAACCTTTATTCTGAGTAATGCTCAATCTTAAAAGGAGGAATATGACTACTACCAATTACTATTGTGCTTTCAATCAATTCGTGAACACAAAACCTCACATCTGAATGGCAATACAGTGATCCTGTGTGTTTTGGTTTTCCATTGAGGGAATGGCTTAGTTTATTTGAGTATATGTTCCTCACACTGATTCACCTTTCGTGCATTTTAAGTCTATGTCTAAAGTACATCATTTGGAAAGTTTCATGTTTTTTTTTTGTTTTTTGTTTTTCTCTTTGCAGGTAAATATATTAAAAAAGAAAACAGCCTCAGTATTGCTTTTGTTTTTTTTATTTTTTGCTGATCAAATAAAAATTGTAACACTCAAGTGAATAATAATTAAATAAATAATTGAATGCTTTTGTTGGTCCTATAGGAGTGAAGTATCCTTTGTACTCTGTTTTTCATTAAGCTGTAAAGGAGCTTAAACCTTAATCAGACAGACCCACACATATCTGGTCAAGCAGCCTTTGAGACTTTTATAAAAACTAAATCAACTTTAGAGAGAAGAGAAAACCGTCTGTTACTACACTCCTGCCAGTCAATAAGTAGAATAACTGACACTTCTTTTATTATACCATCCCTTTTTCGGCTCGGAAGTAATGAACTGTAATAGAGAAATGATAATAATGATGATAGTCGTAATTAGTGGGATAATAACAGGGCAATCACAATGTGCGTAACGGGAGGCATTAACCATGATCTATGATTGATCTGTTGCAAGGGTTGGAGTCTGGTAATCGAGCAGGAAATCCCTGCAATGAGGGATGCAAAAACATTCCAGGGTTCAAGGGTTTGTTCATTATTAAATATCTGATAGCATTTTTTTTTGTATCAAAACTAATGCATACTATATTTACTACATTAGAACTTTCATCACATTTTACTAGTATTTTACATTTACAAGTATTTTACTGCCCAATTTTTTTTTCTGCTAACTTAAATTTGCTATTTTATTTTCCATCATGCCTCACGCTTAAAAATGTTGCTTGTGGTTGTCAGTTCTCAGGCTAAACTATGAAAACCTTTACTATACATTTGTTCAGATAACAAATAGATCGTGTTGCAACACATCCTAACTACCAGTGGAGTATATAAAAATTGAATGCAAAAGATCAACAAAAAATATGTGAAACTGGTTGTAGTTGTAGTGATAGCAGATTTATTTTATCTATACATGTATCATTGAGAGGGCTGAAATGTATGGCAGTGGCTAGCACTGTGGCCTTAGAGCAGGGGTCACCAACCTTTTTAAGGCTGAGGGCTACTTCATGGCTACCGAGTCATAGGAAGG
>NW_015150657.1:390309-400848 GCF_000732505.1 Cyprinodon variegatus
GTGACTGGCGACCTGTCCAGGGTGTACTCTGCCTCTTCTCCATTGACAACTGGAGATAGGCACGAGCACCCCTTGCGAGGAGACATAAACGTGACAGAAAATGGATGGATGGATGTATCATTGATTTTGGCTGAAACCCTTCATGGAAAAGCAGTATAAACAGTGGATGGATGGGAAGATCAATGGACTTCTGTGTGCAGGTTATGATGTTCTGGACCAAAATGCAGACAGAGACTAGGAAGCTGTATGATGAGTTGAAAACTCTGTTAAATTATAAGGTTATAAAAAGAATTTGACAATAAGAGAGAGGAGGAAAAACAGGAGAGAATTAACAGATTGACAACTTCAACAGAGCAGGGAAAAGGTGTAGAAAATGGGAGAAGACTCCATATGGTAAGACAGCAGCTTAAGAACTCCTAACAAAATCTTTGTCGTGTCATGAACATCCTGTCATTCATGACAACAGCTATAGACACAAAGTTTATCTTGACTAGAAAAATGCTTCTAAGTATGTTGGTCCTATTTACGCAGCCTCTGGTTCTGACTTACAGAAAATATTAAACCACTCAATACATTATAGAAATAAAACTTACTCAACAAACATTGCCATAAATATAATTATTGAAATATGTTTTAACAATTCAGACGTTATTACCCATGGAAATTAAAGAGCTTCCATTTATCCACAATCAGAAAATATTCTATTATGAATGACAAGGATAGAGTATTTAACAAATGCTATAAATCCATCCATATTTAAATATACAAATACAATTATGCTGCTTTATTATGTTTTCTAGTCGCTATAAAAATAAAACATCCAAAATTATGAGAGGTTTTAATTCTTTGATTGAAGCTGTACTCCAGTGTGTGGCTCACTGCATATTGAATTTTCAGTGTCCATTGACCATTCCCTTATAATTGTAGTTGAATCTAGAACAGTGGCAGGGATGCATTGGGAGAGCAGCTAGTCCTACCTAATTTGAGTACTGCTAAGCTTATAGCACATATAAGCATATAGGCCTGATGACTGTATAGCCATATAGGTAAAAATCCATAGAGCTATGTGTCTCTAGCCCACTTAATAGATACATTTCCACAGCTGTCACCAAGATCCCTTTTGCACCTAAGTGTAGAAATATTTTGATATTTAAAATCACAAATCTGGAGTTTCAAAGCCAAGTAATAGTAGAAAAAAATAGAAATAAAATAATATAAAAGCATATGAGCAAGTGAAAAACTTCTAATTGTGAACTGTGAGTATTGCGCTATCTATTAATATCTATTATAATATCATAATCCATTAGAGAGTAAATTGAAATCTATATAGAGTAAAGTAAAAACACCAAACAAAACAATCATGCATATCTGGATCTTCAAAAAAGATAAAAATAAGAAAACAGTAGTGGTTTAACATAGTCAGAATATAATAACTTAATTATTTATATATTACTTTTTATTTACTTTAAGGCCTGTGTAAAGTTATACATTGAATCTGTTAAATAAAATTTTGAGATGTACCCTTTTTGTAAGGTTGCATCTTCAGGTACCAATGTCTCTACAAGGGTTCATTTAACAGTGTGAAAGCATGTGTGTCTAGCAGTTACTCGTTAGTGTCGACCTGTCTCCCTGAACCGCCATTCTCATCCATTGTGTGGGCTGCCTTCAGTCATCCATTTCCCCCCCATCACCCTTCTTGGGCACATCTATCTCTGCTCAGTCAGACACTTCTCCAACTGTGTCACTGCTGTAGGTGTGTGTATAGCTGAGAGAGGGAGACTATACATGATTGAGTAAGAAAGAAACACAGATAAATGGAAAAAGGAGTATCTTTCTCTTAGCTTGATGGGATGTTTGATAGACAAAATGGTAAATTGCAAGTTAGTGTAGGTCAAATTCTCTTTCTTTATTGGGCTGTCTTAAATGCTTTTCATTTGTTAGTTGTCTGATGATATGTATTGCAAGTTAAGAGAACTAATGTGTTGTGCATGAACAGCTAATTGCTACTGTAATATCGAGTCAAGACACATAAAACAAACGCACACATTTCGTCAACCCTATCATCACAAACAACTTAAGTCGGCATAAACTAAGTGCAGAACACAAATGGGTGACATAGGGCCACTTCAAACAGAGTATAGGGTGGCAAATCTCTACTCAGAGGCATTTCTCCATAACTTAACACTCACCAGTGTAGTGGACATACAGAAGATGCTGCTGAGAAGATGTTGTATTGCCAATCTGTAGTATTGCATTTCTGACTCACTTACTCATGTACTACACACATTGGGATTTGTTTGTTTTGTCATTGAGTCAAAAATTGAAAAAAAAAAAAAAAAATACTTGAAACATAATTTACTGGAGCTAAAAATGTCATTTGCTGGAAGCATACTGAAGGAATGAACTGAAATTGGACAGTCGTAATGTAACAATAAGAGTACCAAGATCGTATTGATCTGATTTATGTGATAGTTTTTCACTGACGTAGTCTAGAAGTAGATAATTTGCAATAGGGATTAGCTTTCGCTTTAAAAGTCATATTGAGTTGTTCTAGGGTCTTCTTTTTCAGTCCTGACCAACTTGCTACCAATTTCCAGAACTTCAAAAAGGTAAGAATAGAGCCTTTACACCTAAAAACGTCTGTCTGTACTTTCTTACTGTAAAGGAACACAAAAGGCAAATATAGCACATTAAAGGTATTGTGGAGGATTTTCTAGAATATTAAAAAAGACACGCCCTATCCACAAAAAAAATGCGCGTGCAAGAGCATGCACAAGCCCATATTTCCTCGTGCTCACTCTGTTTAAAAGTTGCTGTTCTCATAGCTTATATAAGCTTACTGTATCCGAACGTCCGCTCTAACCCCTAAATCCCTCAATCACTATATAGAGCGGGAACTACACAGTGAACTCACTTAACTTACTGTTTGGACAGATTATCACTGGTGCCTGCGCCGTCTTTGTTATTAGTCACCACTGTCAGGTAGCGGCAGCCTACAGTATGGTGACAGTGGGCCGCTGTGACAGAAAATCCCATAATGCTTTGCGAGGTAAGCTCTCCATGCAAAGCATTCTGGGATATATCTGCCTCTTCTGAGGCCTTTCTTTTCTTCTCATACACTTCGTAGACACTTCTCTTACGACCCTTGACCACTTTTAAAGAGCCAAAGTGAGAAAGGTGAGCTTCAATGACTGTCTGGAACCGTAGATCACCACACATATACACCTGAAAGTGCGCATGCACAGAAAAAGATAGCTAACGAGACAAGCACACAGGACGGCCTTACGTGAACATATCACCGGAATGATTGACAATTAGGAGGACCACTTTAGATCATCCACCCGGAAATAAAATATCATCCTCTGTACCTTTAAGCAACTGATCTTCAAAAGATCAATAAAAAAGGCAAAATTGTTTGCACATGTAGACCAGAAAGAAATTGCAAAGAGATTTACCTATGCAATCCAATATGCTGCATGAGCAACCATTTTTATTTTTTTATTTTTTATTTTTTGCATATGAACTTTGATAAATAGATATATACAATACTAATGACCACACAAAGTTATAGGTGAAGGATATAACAATTTAAATACACATCAAATGTGACTTTTCACTACAGATGCAATTTTTTTATTCTAAATTTAGTATGAGTGAAAACCAGTTGGAAACACGATACCTTTGTGGTTATTGTGTTCACAAATATAATTTGTGAAAAATAAAAACAATTCTACTGCCTGTAGTTACACTGTTTTTTGTCACTGTTACTTCCCCTTTAGGGTTATTAATACACTGCTATAAAGAAGTTTAATTTGGTTCAACACCCCAGTTCGTAAAGATAAATCATTTAATTACATAAATTCTAATCAAGGAATTCAGCTATTCACCCATTTTGAATTCCAGTAGAAAGCTGTTCTTATCATAAATTAAATATTTACCCATAGGGATGGAGGCATTCTGGTCGCTAACACAGCATATACTTATATAGTTACTAATGCTGTAATGAAAGACCCCGGCAGAAATATTTTAGAAATAATTAGGACAGACATGAAAGAAAGGCAGGCAGCAAGAGCCAGAAATGGAGTGAGGAGAAGGGAGATAGGCTGATACTTGTTGACATTTCTAAGGGTTGGGATAATCAAAGGCTTGATTCCTGTGATCTGCCTCTTGCTCTGTATCTTTACATCCAGTCTAAGAGCAGGGATGTTATCTGCCATGGATAGTTGGAGCCAAACATATGAAAGCAATTTAGATGTTTTCTCTAAGAGTGTGTATGAAAACATGTTTTTTTTTGCACGGGCTTGGGAAGATATGTTGACATTGTTAGGTAATATTTATGACATGAAAAGAATGACAACAAACACTTCACGCTTTGGTGTGTTCCTTTGAGGACACTCACAAGTGTATCTAAGTAATAATGATAAGTGCCGTATATATTTTTGGGAGCCTTTCCCCGTTTTTGATATTCAAAGCCAATTTCACTGAATTTTCTGCAAGATACCCTTGTATATACATCAACAAAATGTGATAATCTAGTCCCTTGTCCAGGTATAATACTGCTAATGAAGGCCATCTATACAGTAGGATAAAGTTCTCAGATGGCTCTGTGATTATCTTGTAAAGAGGATATTGTAAATAAATCATATGGAGGGTTCATATCTTAAATTTAGATAAAACCAAAAGCCAAGATTAACTGATACTTAAGTAAGATCACCACTACGGATGCCCACATTTAAGAAAAGGGAAACACAACTAATTAACACTAAGTCCTACATGACACAGGGGGATTGGTTCAACAGATGTTTACAGTTGAGGTGATAGTGGATCCACAGATCCCCACAAGTCACAGACCGTGACAGAAGACTGGTACAGGGGTTCCTTGCTCCCTTATGTCAACTTTGAGATGGAAGGAGACAAGGAACAAGTAACTGATAACATGGGAAAGGGAGCTCACATCATCGAATGTCAATATACAAAGACAGGGTTTATACAGAAATGAGTAACTCTAATTTAATGCTTTTTATTACCCATGAGTGTCATATATATATATATATATATAAATGACACGGCCAAATACTCGGTCATCTTTACCGTCGACAGGCTGCAGCCATGTCCAGAATTCCTCGTTTAACAGCCATTTTTGTTGAAATTTGCATATTTCCCATGCTCTAGCTTTTTCTCCACCTCAAGATTCTTTTCCAAACAAATGGCTTTACGATCAACCCACTCTGGACAATTACGAAATTGTTTTTATAAACATTATTTTTAAATAAAGCCCTTTAAATGCCATGATAATCACATTTAATGAACTTTAATGCCAATTAAGGCCTTAATTTAAAAAAATAATAATTGAATGACTTATAATGATTTTTAATGACCCGTGGAAATCCTGCAAAGACAAACAGGAAAAAGGTCAGGACTGTTAGCGAAGCTTTGCATTTGCAAGCAGGGAACAAGGTGGGTTTGTACATCTGAAATGAAATAGAGCAAGGTGAGCCCTTTTTGAATTTAAAAAATGGCCTTATCTTCTCAAAAAAGCCCTATGCAAACTTTCACCCACTTAATTCATCTGATGCCTTTTATCTCACCTATCAAGTAGCAGTAGAACAGGAGCTTCAATTAAAGATGCACCCACAAGTATGATGTGTTTCCTGGTATTTTACTTTTTTTTGGCCACCAGATTGACCACTGTCCCAGGAAGGCTTAACACCACCTTGGACTGCTAACAATGCCACTCTCGCCATACAGCAACAGGAAGATATCCTGGATCTTCAACATAATCTACCTGTGTGTCTCTGGAGTAGAATTGATGTAAAGTGGGATTCTTGTGGGATATAATGGTGGGATTTATTATCCTGATTATTAGGAACCATTGTTAGGTGCCTATTATGATGTTTCATTGGCAGGAGACCTGCTTGCTATGCTATGCTATGCAGCTGCTTACATATTTAACCAATATGCATCCTCTGGTATGCCCCTAGCAGCTAAAATTACACGATGTTGCTTTAACTAGATGGTGCATTTTTAAAAATAAATTAAAGGAAATAATGTTTTGATTTTTGCTGTTTAACTTTTTTTTTCTTTTTTTTTTTTTTTTTTTACAAGACCAGCAACCAAAACAAAGTATGGTCTTCTTTGAGGGAAATAACGAAAATCCTTTATAGAAATAAATAAATAGAAAAATAGAAAGAAGGACCTTTAACCTTTCATAACATTAATATGCAAACACTAGCTGCCCACAGAGAAGCATAAAAGAAAAAGAAAAACAACATTTGGTCAGTGGGTAGATTAACTGAAATATTTATATACAAAAAATTGAGGCTCTGATAGGAATCTGATGATAGCAGCGCATGTGAATATACAAAGGAACAAAAGAAAAATAAGTGTCAATGGAAGACTATGGTAGTTGTCTATTTTTTTGTTAATGTTCACAGGGGCAGAAAAATGTAGGATTCACAAGGTAAACTGAAATAAAAACAAAGCAGAGAAGAAAGTGGGAATTGAGACAGAGTGTAAAGGGAATTGGAGTAAAGTGAGTTTTCATGGAAACCCTTGGGATGTCTGTAATGAGCTGGAGGGAGGCATGTTTGCCTTGCGTGCTTTACAGAGAAATATGACCCTGTGATTTACACAGTGGGGCTTTTTAACCACTCCCACACACATCCACATAATACCGGACTCAAAGGAAACCCAAGGTAGTCATTTTGATGAACACAGACTTACCAAAAATGAGATTTTGCTACTGTGTAATCGAGGTTTCTTAAATGTGTTGCACGGAAAGAAAACAATAGAGAAGAACCATCGTGAAGTATAGTATGTAGCTCACACAAGTAGCAGAAAACTAGCTTGTCCTTGGATGGCAGAAAACAAACCACTCAGAGTGCGTTAACAGAACACCATTAAATAGAGTCTGTTAAACTGCTATGTAAGAACGACTCCCATCATTTTGTTTTTAATTAATGTGTTTGGGCACACAAAGTGTACTGTTTTTATTTTTGGATTCTGGTACATGCTTTTTTTAAACCAAATAAATTATTCAACTTTAAATGGTCGTTATTTCTTAAAACTGAGGGAATTACATGTTAAAAAACGTCACCGTTACTCTTAATAAAAATGGGAAAAATAAAACCCACCCCCCTAACAGTCTAATTTCAAATCAATAAAATAATTAAAATGTTATGGTTTTGGTTTCTATTTGTTAAAAACAGACCAATCAGTGTTCAGATTGATTTTGTTTGTTTGTTATTTTTACTTTTTTCAATTAAAGTTTCTAATTTTCAGGGACATCTGATGATCAGATTCCAGATTGTTGCAACATGACGCGCTCCCCCTACAGCTTCTACCCTCCACCAGTAATACAGAGGCCATCATGGTACAAAATGGCTTCTGCAACGTCTGCATCACTTATCTTTTCAAGTGTTGAGGGGGTTTGTTCACATAGGTGATTGTATAAATAGTATTTTGTTAGTCTGTGTAGGATATAGATTTTATATAGGCCAAAAAATTGCAATTGTTTCACATCATTGTCATATTTTAGCAAGCTGCTTAGCAAGTTGATACACATGACTAAGTGATCGAGGTCTTTAAGTTTGATAGGAAGATTATACAGTAGCATATAGCCTACAGTATTATCCTCATTTACAGAGAAAATGCTCTGTGCTCACCCACTCCTATATAATCATAAACAACAATTTCTAAGGCAAAGCTAACATAAAAATTGAGCCTTTTAGTTCACAGATCACAATAAATTACATACTTATATATAATATAATACATTTCTGTCAGCAAATCCCTGTAATTATTACATGCTGCCGTTTTACCGAAGATTAAAAACATTCACATATTATTAAGTATGGCCTTAAGTAGAATTTGGGTTAAAAACTTTACATCAGTGGTTCTCAGTCCCAGTTCTCAAGTACCACTGCCCTGCATGTTACAGATTTCTCCTCGCTGCGACACACCTAACTTATATCAAAGAAAGATTGACAAACTTCTGTAGCACTTAAAGGCTGCTGAGGATGTCATGAAGTCATTTAAATTAGGACTGCTGCAACAGAGAGACATCTAAACCTTGCAGGGCAGTGGTAGTTAAGAAGCAGGTCTGAGAATTACTGTTGTGCTTAGTAGTATCCTTGCTAAATTCTCTCACAGATGTTTTAATGGACTATTTTCCCAACTCCACTTCCTGAAGTTAATTGGGTATGGCCATTCCGTTCATTGGTATTGAGATCTAACAAACTTAGATTAATTAGTTTGTCAACTAATGAAAGACAGGAAATAGCCGAACTGGCTTATGTTCAGGAAGTACTTGAGTTGGCCATGTAGCCCATTGTGGCTGAATCTTCTTGAACTGGTCTAAATGAGTCATGTTTGGGGTGACTAACTACAATACAAAATACATTTATCTAAAAAGCGCTTTATAACAAAAACATAAAAATGAGTAAACTGCATGGAAGGTGTTATGAAAATGTCACTTTTTTTAAACTGCTTCAGTGTTTTATTATACAATTTTTGCCGTATATCCCTTATTCATTTATTTTTTTATATTAATCTATTTAGAGACATTGCTCAGGTTACCCTCCTCCTGCTTACACCTGTGTTGCTGCTAGCTCTACAGGCTGAATGATCACTGAAGTGAATTTTCCCCTGTTTTGGCCCCTTCAGAGAGGGTGCAACGCATGCACCGCTGCACTCTGAAACATATCAAAGTCAGCTCTATGGGATAGTTTGGCTACCACAAGAAGGCAATGGCTTGGAGAAAGAAGGATGCCCTACCTGCGTTCAAGCCATGGCAGTGAGAGTATGCAGTACGGCTAATATGCAGGAGTATCAACAAGTGCTATTTGCTAAATTCAAGGTAAAGTTCATACCATCTTCTTGAAATAAACTGTTACCTTTAGCATCAGGCATTAGTAAAACAAACTACTACCATGTCATTGAGGTAGCGAGTCTGTAGAAGGCTGGTGACAACTTGTTAACCAGAACTCTTTGTGGTTGTTGGATTGTTTAGTTGATTCCTTTTAGGTTTTCCGTAAAAGTAAAAAAAATATCCACTGGACTTGGTTTCCAAGATTTGAAGACATTTCGCCACCTCTTCAGGAAGCTTGTATACAAAATAACAATAAAGGTTGTCTAATTCTAACTCTAATTCTAAGATTTAAGATAGGGTGAGGAGCTTGGCCATCTGGGAGAGGCTCAGAATACAGCCGTTTCCCCTCCTCATAGAGAAATCAGGTGACTCTGACACCTGTTTTCAATGCCCCCTGGACGCCTCTCTTGGGAGGATTTCCAGGCACGTCCTACAGGGAGGATGCCCAGGGGAAAGTTAGGGGTCTGCAGAGAGGAAATCTGGGACTCTGAGACTGCTGCCCTCTATCTCTCCATTCCCTTGAATAGGCTGTGTGTTGCATGATACTCTGCAATTTGGGGGGTGATTTTCCCTTGCAGTCCTATGGATGTGACATAAATTGGCGCTCCAGGTGCGACCCTAAAAGCTTTAATACAGGAAGTCTTGTTTGTTTCAGTGATAATAGCAGAAGAAGAAGACTAAAATAAATATTAGTTACTTAGATCATCACTTGACATGGTGCTTGTTATAATTAAATATGCAAAATGGTCTTCTTGTAAACTGTCACGTGGTAAAAAGAGTTAAAGATTACATTTGTCTGTGAAGTCTTTCGGCTTGCTTCCGTGCTGGCTTGGCTGGGGGCTGAAGTTACCCGCAGTGGCCCTCATTTCACTTCTGAGTCACATTTCCTCATCCTCCTTCCAGTTCCTTTAAAGACTGCATTTTAGCTTTTATTATAATGCTAGGTGCAGTAATCTATATGTTAGTCTTTTAAATTATAAGAAAAACTGCTGCCCCTGGGTTTAGCTTTTTAAGAGCAGGTATTGTGGATGAAAACTGTAGTTTAATAAAAGATCCATCAAATAGTCAATGAACACAAACCCTTTACCATAGTTTGTACTGATCGATTGCAGAAAGAAAATGGAATAAAGAGGGAGGACTGCCACAATATTTTTAAACTTCACTTCAAGTTACCAGCTAGAAGGCTGAATTTGGTGTAGGTATGGCCTTCCAACTATACAGTACAATTACTCCAAAAACATTTCAGTGCTAGTACTGGCCATAGTCCAAATAGAGATCTTATTGGAAAGAGATACAGTAAACTATAGTTAACAACCCTATTGACCAGAAAACCAACCTACTTGAATGAAGTCTTGTGTATGCCATGAAATGCATTCAAATATTCCCTGAACTTTGAGTATGGATATGAAACATGATTTCCTAGCTGTTAAAAAAGTCCTAATTTCTCAGCAACTTTCTAATGCAGGCCTAGCAGTGTAACTTAAATGGTGAATTAATTGAACCACAAAATGAATCTTTAGTCATACAGGAAGCGTAATAATTGCAGAGGAATGTACATGAAGAGAGGTGTGTAGATTTATATATTTGACATTATTAGAAGAAAGTGATCACCTCGGTAATCAGCAAAATAAAAATAAAAACATGCAAAACTTGCATCATGTTGCATTTGC